>NC_133311.1:23452496-23594254 GCF_012295235.1 Primulina huaijiensis | reverse complement strand
ATCAAGTGAAAACTCATCAGATCTCTTCACAAAGGCACTTCCTACCACAATATTCAGAAAGCACATATATAATATTGGGATGCGCAATCTACGAAATTTGTGAAGAATTGTTCGTGTCAACATGAGGGGGAGTTTACGTGACTGCACTCTTTTTCCCTTACTATGGTTTTTATCCCAATGGGTTTTTCCTAGTAAGGTTTTTAACGAGGCAGTATAAAAACACGTAATGTATACAATCATTATGATCATCATCACAAGGGGGAGTGTTGAAANTTCATAATTTTACGAGAACATTTTCTTTCTTCTTTTTAAATAAAAACAAAGATTGTCCTAATAATTTACTTGAATGCCAAAAACTTTGCAAAAAAGTCGAATCCCAATGCCCAGCGAGAGAATTGTTGTCGCCTTCGAAAAGCGGTATAAACTATTCATTCATATTCTTTATAATATATATATATATATAATATGCACCCAAAAAAGAAAAAAAAAATTCCTTATTATAAAATATTTCATTTCCAGTAATATTTGGCCAGTCATAATATAATATCCAAAGTAGCACTACCCAATGTGAAACAACTGTTAATTTCTTAAAATAGCTATATCTACAACATAAAATATATATAAGATTTTGTGTATTGTACTGCAATAAATAGTTAAAAATTATTTTTTTTATGGGTCTATAGAATGATAATACCCCCAGTTGTGCAAAAAACAGGCGAAAGATTTCATTAATTAATTTGTAATCTCGGAGACTTCAGCCTCATTTATGGCACGTTTCAAAAGCACAAATTTCAAATCTATATTCCTACAAACCAAAAGCAATAAACAATGAATTCAAAGTTCAGGCAGCTGCATTGATGCATTCAATGGCTTGTTTGCATATACCGGTCATGGTTGCCTCAGGTCCATAGACATCTATAGGAATGCCCATTTCTTCTCCGAGAGTTCTCATCCTGGCAAGACTTCTCTGGTAATTCGGACCACCCCTTCGAACGTACAGACTCATTCTTGCTGCCTTAAGTTTTGATTCCTATAACCAGAGCAATAATGCTAGGACTTGAGCATCTGGTGCATTCTTGAGGACTACAGAAAGAAAATAGGCAAGTGATGATCCTCACATCAATTACAACTCTGGCATACTGCAAGATTTCTTCTTCATTGGGAGCGCCACTGTATTCTGCGTAGTTCCCGAGCTCAGAGGCAAAGCCAAGATCACCAACCTAAATCCGAGTATGTTAATTTTAGGGCAAACTGTTTCACGAGTATAAAAAAGGACCAAGAATGAGGAATATCTACGGTGTCTGCATAGATAACACTAGCGCCTCCTCCAGCAACCATAGTCCAGATTCGTCCTTTTGGGTTCAAGACTGTGAACTTCAGAGATGCGCTGGTCTGAAGGCGAAATGATAAGAGAAACAAATAAGGCTTTACAGCATATTATTAACATACAGACTTGGCATTTATTATATCACATAATTTGTCGCATTCTCAATGTCTCTTGTATCCTTGATCAACAAGATTCAAATGAGTTCAAAAGGAGATTAAATGCATTTTTAAGTACCTTTTCATCAAGTCCATGGATAAAGCTTTCTGTAGGACTCATAACTCTTCCAAAGGGCATTGGAAATTCGATATTTCCCCATCTGTAAGATATAATGTAAATACAGCCCAATATTAGCATGGTATACTTATAGGTGATACTAAGCCTAAAAAAAGGATTGATGAAAGGAAAGTTAGTTTACTTTTTAAAGTTCTTGAAACCTGCTGTATCATCAAGCTCCCCTCTCATATCCAAAGGATAAGGCTTTCCATCAACCATGGTGAAAGGATTCATCTCAAGAAAAGTGAAGTCCAAATCTAAGTTAAAAAAAATCTCAAATCATTGCAGAGAATATTGATGATTAAATATCTTTTTAAGTGAATTTTATTGTCGAGAATCTTAGAATTACCTAAGAATAAAGCATAGACTACTTTGATGAACTCCTCAATCACACCTTTGATCTGTATCACATATATAATTTATAATTATTAACAGGAGCAAATGACATTTCACCAAATCTGGTAAGACAGATGCAGAAATTTAAACAAAAGAGAGAAAAAATTACTTCCAATGGAAGAGTTGCCACAAGTGGAGCACAAAGCTCTGATGTGAAAGAGATGCCCGTTGAAACAAATATAGTCTTCACCTGGATAGAGTACAAAATATACAGTAAAGTTTGGTTAAATCTTGAGGAAATTTAACTACTAAATATAGAGGATGGGAACAAATATTTTGCTAAAACATGCAACAAAAAAGAAATTCCCAGTACCTTTTCCCAGTTCTCTTCAATCTCAATTCCTCGGTTCCTCCACACTCAGAGAAGCTTATACTACAACCCAGCCTTTGGGAGACTATATTCACATAAAATTCCTCATTATGAGGAACAAACGGTTCTACAATGAATGTTGTAATCGGCCCTTTGCATCCTCCCATCTCTACCTGTTCTCACATGAAATGTGCCAAAGTATAGGTAAATAAATATACTATATAATTATCTGAGTAATTTCCGAGACATGGAAGACACGGTGTGAAAGCATAATGTTCGATATTACACAAGAAATAATGTGAATGTATATTGAAAGTACCTCTTTCCCAAGCTTTTCTTTTACAAATGCGGCAACTCCAGCCAAATCCAGGTTCAATGCGACAAGACCACTTTTGCCACGCTTCCCGAATAACATATCTGGTTTGACAACTAGTTTTGTTGATGAGAGCCATGGTTCCTTGTTTACCAGTTCATTGAAATCAGTAGATTCGGTGACCTAAACCATCAATTCACAAAGATTAATGGTGAATATTAAATCCATAGCAATTTAGGTATCGACACAACTGGAAAAAATTATGGTTCTGCACATGCTCTCACAAGATTATATACAATAAAACTCAAGGATCTGAATATTTCAGTGGCATATTTGAGTTAAATCATGGTAAGTTTAGAGCAATTTAAGCAATGGATAAAATTCATCCATGTGATCAAACTGAAACGAAAAATAAAATTCAAGATGTGTGTTTTCAAATGAAAGTTTTGCACCTCATCGCAGACTGAATCACCACCCATCGGAATGCCCATCCAGCTTCCAAATGCACTAAAATATAGAAAACATGGGACAAAATTCCACAAATTTTAAGGATATTTTCATTTAAGGTCGATAGCTGAACCCCGGATTAACCTATCAGTCAGATAGCTAATCTATAAATATCATCCAATTTGAGCAGCAAGAGAATTGAAGATTTAGGTATACGCCCCTCCAAATATGACACAAGAGCTCACTATTTGTTAAACTCAAACCAGTCGATTTTCACAGAAATTCTTGACATCCGATAATTACAAAAAGAACGACAATATATCCAAGAAAAGGAAGACCAAAAAAGGAACTGACTTGAGCAGATTTGATTTCCAAATTAGACCCAGAAATCCTTTTGAAATATTCTTTCAACAACCTCTTGGAATCATACTCTCTAATCTTCTTTCTTGCCATTGCTTCTCAACCTGATTTTCACAGTCAACCCAATGATTTAAAAAGAAGAAGAAAAAAAGAGCCCAGAGCCGCATTCCCAGATCAGGATCAAGAAACTCAACGTAAAAAAGATCGAATCAAGATCCGCCAATTAAATTAAAATGCCAAAAGTAAATCAAGAACGTAGTAATAGCTGCCAGATATACAGAGAAATTTGAGATCTTTACCGTTGAAAGAGGTCCCAAAATAGGGTGCAAGAAATTCTGGTGTGGAGAGAGATGGTTAATAATTACGAACAGAGTAAATCTTGGCATTGTGCAGCTATAGTTATAGTTGGGGAGATCACTCCACATGAGATTTAACAAAATTGGTAAAAATGGGGTCTTTTTATAGCGCGAAGTTGGTACTGAATGGACATAGAAAGCGCTAACCCATTAACCTACACTCGTTGGTTGTGGATCGATCGTTTAAAAAATGTTTGCACATTCCATATTTGGTGGTCGGGCCTTTTCTTTTAGGTTACTTGCCTAGTAGATCCCTCTTTTTTGCCTCTATGCTTTCAAATTCCCAACTAATTTGTTGGCTAAAAATTAAAAAAAAAAACGTTTTAGATGATTATGTTACATATTAAACAACAATAATAACAGCTAATGATTGGTCTAAGCTATGCCATTGTTTTTAGTATACAAGTTTTTAATGTTGAAAATCTGCCTACTATATTAAAATTTTTTAAATCTATATGAAGCACATTGAGTTAGTTTCATGATATTCGTATTGCAACTCTTTTGCAAGTTCAAAAATAACGAGGAAAAAAATGATAACTTAACATGAATTATATGTAACATTATATATTTCTTGAAATCGATTCTTTTGAATAGTGGTTTTCTTGAATAAAAACAAACCGATTGTTCATCTAATCTAAAATAACATCAAATTTGAATAGCTTTGATTGTTTGAGTTGGAAGTGAGTGAATTATACTAATATGACAAAAAAAATTATAATATTTACTGTCTTACAAATATAAGTTTATGTATGAAAACAAGGGATTGTTCACTTTGATCCACACGTAATACATGGAATCAAAAGCACACACTATTCGTTTTAATGCCAAAAGCTATATATAATTTTGATAATAAAATTCGAATCTTTTACATTCAATGGCAATATTACACATCATACTCACATGGCACAATGAAATTGTCGCTTTTATTGCATCAATAATTCAAAAAGTCAACAGATGCACTAAAGTTTTGAAAATTTATACACCAAACTGAGAGCCACGAATTGAACATTTGTCCTCCTTGTGACTAAAAGTCCTGAATTCCAATTTATTGCACTGACCTAGTGCAAATCCACTAAAAACCCAAGAACAAAATTTCTGCACTGAATTTGGTGCGCTCCACCTTTCACTTTTTAATGTGTATAAAGATAGATGGTGATGTAGCAAAGAAAATTTAAACTTCTCTCTATGCAGTGCAAACAGTCTCCTTATCTTTTAATGTTCATGCCAACCCCGTTAAAATAGAATAATAGTGCTTCGATTAGAATTCCAGCAATTTCAAATACTATACAAACTTATACTTCAAGTCCATCACAATCAGGATCTCGTCGAATTTCAATAAAATTTCAACAAACCTGTTATTCCTAAGATGCTGAAGGCGCAGCGGTGTTAGCTTGACTTTATTTATTTGATCGAAGGTCATCTTGATAAGCGGCGGTTTTTTTATCTTGAATATAAGAATAAATATCCCAAAACAAGGAAGGTGTAACAGCCCCACAGACAAGTACCTGCGAAGGATATTTTAAGTGAAAATATGCTAGAAAGTAGGTCGAGAATACAAGCTTTTACTCATAGCTCTGTTAGATCCATAGCTTCCGCTGTGGTTTACCAGGAGCAAAATCATGCAAAGATTTAAAGCTTACCATATGGGAGCATATGGAGATGACAATTCAAGAAAAGGATAAGGCCACCTGTTAGAGGTAATTCACAATGAATGAAAGAAATCAGTCATGTATCATCCCCCGGAGAAGTTTGAAGGAATTACAAGCATACCTCATCAAAACAAAAGCATGGAGGGTCTACTGGAAAACAACGAATACACATGTCCATAGAAGAAAATATGCTATTCAGAAGAAGGGAAAGCGCTGGAAAAGATTGGTTGATGATTATGTAAGTTCAGGATTAACTGAAAGATAGTTGAGAATTTAGCAATTAATAGATTACCAGGCTGTTTAAAATCGTTTCACCAAGGAGGAAAACAGCATTGACAGAATGCATACAAACAACCAGCTGCAAAATCAAGTAATGCTAAGGCGTATCAAAGAAATAATGTGAAACGTGTTGCATGCATTTAACTCCAGCATGTGTTCTGCAATCACATGCAGACAAAGTAGAGGTAAATTTGAGTCGAGTGACTTTAAACTGCCCAAATCATGCTCCGAGCGAAACTCGGTGCTTGTGAAGCCGTTTGATCTCAAGACACAGTTTCAATTAAAGAGTTTATATTATCAACTTTGACAATCGATTTCATTAAAATATAAACGGCAGCTCTGGCATTTCTATTCAAGCGAAGTTTGAGCTCACAATCTACATTCGATTGAGTAGGCAGACTACCTATGTGACCGAACTTTTAGTATAATATTAAAGCTTGAATAGGCTCATGTGAGCCCTGGCGCGTTGTTTAGTGGAATGAGCAAAACACCTTATGTAGCATAGTCGAATACTTGAAGGTAACAAAATCACTAAATTCTAACAATATTATAGCAGAGCGGATAAAATTGAAATCTTTATACTTACAAAACTTAATCTGAAATCTTTGGCAGTAAAAAATGGGTAAAGTACGAGCCAGAAGACAGAATCTGTGAGTGCGAGAGCCCCAGCACACATCTATGACAAAAGTATAATGAGAAATAATAAGACAACATGGTGATGAGTAAATTCACAGTTCGTTCCATATTTTCTCCAGTCTTACATCCTGATATACCTAGTACAGATCTTCAGTTACACTTGGTGATACATCTTTGACTACACTGGCTGAATATTCAGCGCTTATCCAAGACTTGAGTTCTCCTCGTTAGTGTTTTTATGAACATACATGAAGCAATACCCAAAAGGCAAAAAACTCTGGCAAAGCTTTCCTAAAATGAAATAAGATTAATATTGATTTAATTCTCAGTTAACTAATAATTGGATGCCATATTTCCCTGCGTGAATAATAATAAATATTTAGGAGTATGATACAACTGCAGGAGAAAACTTGCCTGAAAAATTTATTTGTAAAGTGTATTCCCAAGTAGATGCAGTTTGGCGACGACCTTCGTCGTACTGATTCAAACTTATGGTCATGCAGGGCACATCTGCATATTCTCCGAGCTTTGGTGTTATATAGGAGCCTCGCTCCTCTGTACCAACACTACGATTTTTATCGTGGTCGAATTTGTGGCAGTAATGGAGATATCCATGAAAGGAGAGTAGTGTTGCTAGCTACAAAAACACGAACTGAAAAATAAAAATCTGATTTTGATCTTCATGTAAGAACAAAATGACACAACCAATTACAAAAATATATAATGGACTTCAATGACTTTCTTGATACTTGTTGATCTGATTTAGAGGTGTGTGGATGCAGGTTTTAGCTATGAATAGCATACCCCAAAATAGACGGTGACTAGGGTAAAAGTCCACCTGTTTGACAAAAAAGCAGTGAGACAAGATATGCTCCAACCACACACACACATATCACAATATCACTCCTTATTGGAGCATTTGTTTGTTTCATTCTAATGAAAAAGGAGTGAAATAGCAACACGAGAAAACAAGAATACCAAAAGATAAGAAAGAAGCTAGGCAAAAAGGACAACTATGTTGTGTCAAGAAACGTATTGGCATGAATAATTCATCCAAAGATCCCTTCAATCAGAGATGAATTATATTTTCTCAATGCAAGTGCTGGAATCCAGGGACCAGGACAATTAAAAATAGAAGTCAAGATAAAAACATGGAATGCAACTGAAAATCAGGCTTCCTCAGTGAGAGAACATGTTCAAACAAACAGATTAAGAATCCATAAGGTCTTACTGAGTATAAAAGTAAAATATGCGGGCACTATGGATGATGGAGTCGGCAAGCAATAATGCAAGCATTGAGCAGAAAGCAACAATTCGGTAACCAAGAAGCCAAATGGGATGAATTGTTTTCAAACATGTTCCCCAAGCTTCACCCTCGTATGAACATCCTGCTGATTCCTGTGTCTCACCATTTGTTCCGTTCTTATTTTTATTGCCTTCATAGCTCCATATCAAAAGCGCAGGACTCACCATAGCAATTAGGATCCATGTTGCACAGAGTAAAAACCTCCAGTTCAACCAATAACTCGGGGCTGTCGTGTCCGGTGTCATAACAGGCCACCAAGCAAGATTATAAAGTCCTGTCAAGAATCCCATTCTTATTCGTGCTTAAAATCATTAATTATAATTAGTTTCACTAGGATAAGATTATAAATTTGCAATTAATTACATTGGTAAAAAAACGGCTCTTGGCACATGAATATATAGTGTCCAACATAAGTAAATCAGGGGAAGAATCAAGAATAGCAACGTCATAAAAGTAATTAAGGCCAAGAACAGGAGTTCTTTATTTTACTGTTTTATAAAGGATAGTGTCAGTAGAGAAACCAAATCAGATTAAAAAAGCAAAATAAACGTGGGAATGCTACAGTTTCTGTAGTGTATCAAAATTCGATGCACAAGGCATGATGTACCAGTACCACGCAGGTCATTTTCTTTGCCTCTTCAATTGATCAAGAGTTTTTATATTATCGTCAACAATCTTCCTTGATTCGACCTCAACACCCGTTTTAAATCATAAGGACGAAAAGGGGAATCAAGATCCTTCACATGTTACCACCAAAATAAAACACAAACATACATGTGTCCAGTTCAACATAAAAGTGGGAAATTTTGAATGAAGATTATTGTACCTCTGTTTTCTTGGAATGGAATGCAAGATGTTTCTCCTGTCTCGTGAACAGAAACAGGGGATCCCAGAAAAGGGGTAAAAATTGGCACCACTTGCACTGGATCCCACATCCTGTTTGATCAAGAGAATGTGCAGCCGTTAGGATTGTTTGGGACCAGCGCAAAAATGGTGACTCCCAGTTCTGGAAAATGATTGAGGAACCATAAACTTACACGTACAAAGGCAGCAACAAATGTAGGAATCTGTTTGCCTAAACAACCCTTTTCAATTTGACCAATATAACTTAGGTTGACCATGAATGTATGGTATTCCTTTAGTCGACTCCAGACTAGATTCTCTCAAGATCGGCATATTAACATTGTTTATCATCATGAGAAGTGATACAAGAAACATTTCGGCACTCTGCAGACTTCATATGGTCATTAATTTGTAATCAAGTCTCTAACGATATTTTCGCATTTATTGATCTATTGGTGTGTTTGACGTTAATCAATAGCTTGTAATGTTATCTTCATATAATAATCCTAAGAAAAAATATAAAATAGTGAGATCTTTGACAAATATTTTTTTAAAAAAAAAAAACAATTATTTTAAGTAAATAAGCTCGCCAAAATATGTGGTATCGGCAATCGTATCAGTTTTAAGTTACATTTTTACCCCCTCGTGAAAACACGGTCTAAACAAATGTGAAAGACCCAATCACAGCATAGTTTCGTCACTTTACGCTGTTAAAATTGAGAGTAGACCGAATGTGCATGCATCAAATGAACTGGAAAGTCAAAGGAACACACAGAGTAATATCAAGTAATCTTCAAAATAATCTGAACCACATTTAAAGTGCAGAAGTAACATAAATAATCCACCGTCCAGATAAACAGATGCCTATATACAGGAAAAAATGAGACGAAATTTTCAATTCAAAGTAAAATGTATGCAATCTATGAAATATCTGTCATTCTTACATCCAAGGATCGCGCCTTTCTTGACACAACAGTCCATTCTGCATGTTAGGAATCTATGGTCAATACACAATTCAGTAGCTTGGCCGTCAAGTTCACTCATTCTGGCATTAAACGTCCTCGTAGCTATCAATAAACGATACTCGGACAGGTTCCATGTTCAGCAGTAGCTAAAGCTGGGTTTATCCCCATGTCATGGACCAGATGGTTTTTCAGTCTGTACTGAGTCTTTGATACTCTTTGTAAGCAAATCATAGTTAATGGAAGCTAGCTGGGACAGGTTCTGATGAGTGAAAACAAAAATTAGTAGGGGTTAGTGGGATATTCTGTACCAAGAATATAAATTCGCCGCATTTCATCATTTACCAGCACTATACTATTCACTAAAGGTTCGCACCTTGAATGAGAAGTTACTGAAGGAGTACTTCGTGTCAAGAGTTGGAGCACCAAAATCTGCTAGATTTCCACATTCATCCCCCTGTGTCCAAGACACAAAGTTTATTAGTTTTCATTGCAGAAAAAGGAAATTCAAACATTGGGGGGCTGCATTTGTTTTTAGATTTCCAGAGTTTATCCATTTGTGTGGTGTTTAATATTATTTCCAAAGAGAACCGTGAAGTATCAAAGAGTAAATAATTTTGGATGACCAAAAAGATATAACCAATGTTTCACTAACTTAGTCCGCTTTGATGATAACATCCTAACTCAACTAAAATACTAAATTATTATTAATATAATCAATTTAAACCAGCTAACTATTTCCTTTTCTTATTGGCTTCTCATAATCAGCAGATAACAGGGGACTCACGCAATACAACATCCAGGTAGGAGGGCCAAAGTGAGAATCTTTTGGAAAAAAAAAGGATCCTACAGATTATATGTCATCTCATAATTCGTTAAACTTTTGGTGGAATTCCTGATAATGTGGATCTCCAAAAAAATCCTTAGGAAATTAATGCAGTCGAGCTTTTGGAAAGCTTACATCTTCATCCTGTATGTAGCTGTATGAACTGCTGGAAGCACTGCCAGTCTCAGCCATGTCATCAAAATCACTACCTCCGTGAACATTTTCCTCTTCTGGATTCCAAATGTATCGGCTCATAAAATAACTTGTATCATGTCCCTCGGCCGAAGGTATGAATGCTGCCTGTGGATAAGAGGATATATGATAATTGCTGAGATAAATATAGCTTGTTATAGAAACAATCTGGTACGTGTTAGGTGACAGCGTACGGGAGTAAGAAATAGGTAAAGACCTTTTGCCTTGCTAGTGTGTCCCAGTTAATGTCCTTAAAATATGAGTGTCGCTTCACCTGAGAACAACAGACAAATTAGATTGTATTCCTATGTTCTTCCTATATTGCACACCCTTCCCCAGTTCAAGTATTCTTACCTCTCCGGCCCCAGTTGCACCCAATCTCTGAACGGGATTTTCAATCAGCAACCTGAAAGGTGGTCAAATATGCTCCATATTCAGTTGCACAAACAAGCAAGACAGGAGAAAGAAATTATTTGCATAATAATCCAATCAATTACAGCAACAAAAAAAACATACGCTACTACAATGGTAATAGAAGTTCTTGTGTTCAGTGGCTAAAGTTGACAAGAACAACATATCTGGTTTATATATCAAGAAAAGCATAAATCTTTAAATGCATTGATCGCACATTTAGGGGAAGAATGAACTCGGATCAAAATGGCCTTGACGACCACATTATTATTCGGACACGCTTTAAAGGGTGAAAAGGTGGACATATTCCTGTGACAAACCCTATCTCAAGCTCTAACGAGCAGTGGTTCGAAGACACAATAATATGGAACTATATTTGTCTTCAGAATCCCAATTTAACTAGGTTAATAATTCATTTGCTATCCAAAAATATGAATCTTGACACTTGGCCCATAGAGATAGAATTCGTAGTTTAATTTACATAAGTCTAGAAATAAAATAACTACATAACGTTTCCGACGCAAAAGGTACCGACAAGTTTCATGTAGAACATACTTCTTAATTAAATCATAGGCTTCAAGGCTCATTTCTTCTGGTATCTTGGGCCAGGGTATGTCTCCGTTCAAAATATTGTTGAAGATTTGCTGCGTGAAACAAAGAAGCTATCAATGCCATAATTGATCAACATGCCCGTGATACACAAACACTAATAAAAAAAAAATCAAACCATTGGTTGCTTTAATTTGCAGATGGAGCAAAATGTCTTGTCTTCAAACAATTCTTACGTCGATTATCAAACTTTTTAAGGATACAAATTTAACTGGATGAAGAAATAAAAAAACTGTGATGGCTAACATCGAAACACTCGAAATAATGAGCCATTTGACTAGCTAGAAAGAACGGATATATGTTATAGAGTTTTTGAAGTAGGTAGTCGGTGTCTCTTTGTTCTATTTGGAAAGTATTTTCACTTAATACCAGTCAATTTTAGATTCGGATTTAATCACCAAATCAGAAATGTCCATTATACACACTCACTCAAATCAAACACTAACAATAGTGAGATAACTCAAAATTGACTTCGATAAAAAACCTCAGACGACTAAAGCATTACAATGACAAGATCACCTCATCTCTAAAACAACATGTGCTGGTGGTATACCTGTGGATCGTCTGCATTAAAAGGTGGAATACCTACAAGGATCTCAAAGAGGATGACGCCCGCAGACCACCAATCAGCTGTTGCACCTGCAAAAAAATTAAAAAAAATTCATAACCAAGTCAAGACAAGCATGACAGAACATAGGATTCAGTAGATTTGGAACATTGAGAAAAAGTTTGCATAGATTTTGAACCATGTTCCATGCCGAGAAGTATCTCAGGTGCTAAATAGTCAGGTGTTCCAGCAACCGAAAGAGTTTTCCGCTGTTCTCTTTTTAGTGATGAGTGTTCTGCTCCTTTTGGTTTATCATTCCCCATAAAAGCCGAAGGTCTCGATAAATCATCTGTGCTGTTTATAAGACCAACTTTGGAGAGCCCAAAATCTGTCAACTGTGACAGTAGAAATTAGATTTATGACATAATATATAAAACAATGAATTAAGTTAGAGTGTCTATTCCAATGAAAAAAGCAATTAAAAACACTCCCATTTTCTCCAGAATGCTGTCTACTAGAAGGAGCTTGTAATCCATGCTACTTTCATCCAAATGGGTTGCTCATAAAATGTTAAAGAAAATAAAGTGGGTAGGAAGATAGAATACCATTCAAATTTCTTATTAAATTATTGAATTTTTGTAAGTGCATGTTTCTTTTTAAACAACATTTCACAGTAAAATTCTCATGCTTATGGAGTACATCCATACACATATATATTGACCTTGATGTGACCTTCTGGACCTATCAGCAAGTTATCTGGCTTTAAATCTCTATGAATGACATGCAAGGAGTGCAGATACTCTAAAGCCAGTACCTACGAAGAAAATAAATAAATCAGTCTCTAAAGAAGGAAAAATAGGAGAAGCAACTCAAAGTTATGGAGTACTAGAAGTTCATACAACTTCGGCAAAATATATGCGTGCCATATCTTCCTCTAAGCAACCTAGATTCTTTAGCAGTGAGAAAAGATCACCTCCATTCAAGTACTCCATAACCAGATAAAGATTTTCCCTACATGTGAAAGAATAGAAAAATCGGACCTGTTCATCGTTAGATTATAAATTAGTAAAGGAAAGTTTTTAGTTTAGCTGTTACACAATTTATGCACTGGCTTTAAATCATAACATCTGCTCACCACAAAAGGATTGCGAACTGAAATTAAAATATCACGCTCGGCTAAGATACTTTCCACTGCATTTTTCCGAATCATATCTGCTTTTTTCAAAACCTATAAAATTTGGTTAACATGGGCATTCTTTAGAAAAATATTGCATTATTGTATGCAGGGTCCAGTTAAAAAGATCAATATTTTTAATACTTTAGATTAAGACGAAGAATCTGACCTTTATCGCAAACAAGTCACCAGTTGCTCTTTTTGCTGCTAGAAAAACTCGACCAAAAGCTCCTCGGCTGATAGGTTTGATGATTTCAAAATCTTCTATAGATGTTCGATCCTTCGCAGATGTATTAATAGGGCTCGCACGCACACTGCGAACTGTGTCTTCCTCTGTTGGGCTATCCTCATCAGCCATGCTAGTTACAATGTCTGCCTTGTCATCGTCAATCTGCCCACATACAAGTACATATTTCTCCCTGAAGATTTTAAAATAAGATCATTGGAAGCCACATTCAGAAGAAATAAAAAATTTAAACTATACACTGGACACTGGAACAAAAGTTTATGCGCCACTTGATCATGAACCCTACTAAGATTGCACATTTCACAAGATATTTGCTCAATTATATTATGATGAACTGCAAGCATCTTGAAGCAACAAACATAAATTTCTGGATGAGCTGAAATTTCAACTGAATTGAACTATCAAATCCCATGTCCTGAAACTCCATTGCAATAAATTATTAAGTCAATCTTTTGCATAATTTGCGTCTTTATGTTACTTGTTTTCACACATGAAAAAAATGACATTAATTTATAAAAGAAGGTAATGCTTCAATAGACATTGGGTACAGGACCTCTGTTTGTCACTTTTGACATCAATTATGCTGTTGGACAAATATTATCTGCACTAGCGTTTACCCCAGATCAAAATCAAGAGATAAATAGAGTGGTTATTGTAAATGTGTGGAGTTTTAATGAACCATGGCCCGATTTAACTATGATATCTAACTTAATCAAAGTTAAGCTTTACTAAACCATGAATGCTAACTTTGCACATATCACTTTACAGTTCTAGAAAAGCAAATGTCCTTTCGGTGCAACAGAACTTACTGTAATAGTTTCTCTATGCGCCTTCCAAATGTTTCGACAACAAGAGCATCCACCTTCCTATCTTGAATGGCATATTTGAGATCTTCTAAGCGCTCAATCAAAAATTCCAATGTACTGTAGTCATAAGTGTTAACATTGATCACAGACTGAGCAATATCCTGCAGCTTGTGTATCTGCGATACCAGTTCAGGATGCAGCCAGGCAGATTATTCAAAAAATAAATTTCAAACAAATAGGCAACGTAAGGAAAAATAATTGGTCTGCATCTTTGAAGGCTGAAGTTCAGTTAACAAAACACAAGAGATTACATAAACGAGTTCCGAGGAAGTCGAAGGTACAAAGAATAAATGGAATTGGCATAAAATATTCTCTAATGAAATTATTCAGACACTGCTGTATCACTAAATTGTATTCTGTAACAGGAAATCTTACAGAGGTAACACTATCAGCCACCTTTTGCCAAGAGATAAAAAGATGAACAAAGTAAAAGAAACAAATTTATCAATCTGGATCGACCAGTATACTAACAGAAGATACTACAGTGGAAAGGAACTCCATTTAAAAACCAGGAGTACTTAAAAACAAGGAGAGCCAAGGAAATTATTTTATAGCTTCCAGAAGATGCGGAACATAAAACATTACCTGTTGATAACTTTCAAATTCAGATATTATTCTCCGTCCACTGAGTAGAAACTCTATCTGTGTAATTCGTGGTGTTACTGAAGGTGATTGCGGGATCGAACTCCCTGTAGATGATGTGTTCTTAGTTGGATCAGGTGTTAGAGCACGAACATCAAATGATACATCATCCACGAGAAAAGAATTAGCAGCCTCATTAACACTGTTTCGTTTGTATAACAACTCGTTTGAATCTCCTGCCAAACTTGACCCACAAATTCTTGCAGCTTCAGGACTTCCTGCCCCTGTTTCCGTGCTCAACGGTGTCCAGGATTCAAGTATTTTTTCAAGAGTCTTGGCAACTCTTTCCAATCGTTCATTAACAGTTAAACCCTTTAAATCACACCTGTCAGCAATCGTACAAATTCTTGAGTGCTGCTCAACAAGAGCTGTTGGTATTTCAACTTCACATATTCGGCAGATAAACGAATTCTCATATGCCAAATGGTTTTGATCCCAAACTCCCCAAATCACTTTTCGCTCCTTCAAGGATTCTTCTACTTGTTCAGCCTGGCATGTTGGAGAATCTATGCTTTCGACATTATCTATTTCTTCTCCATGTTGCAGTTTATCAGATTTATCCTTGGAGGGGGTGTCAGAAAATCCATTTCCTCTCCTGTTTCTTTTAGCCGCAGATGGAAGTCTCTTCCAAGATGACATTCGAAAGCTTCCACAGGATGAAGCGACACTCTTTGCACTGCCGACCTCTTCTGTTACATTGTCTTGCTTGCAACTCAGATTGCTTTGATCCTGTTCATGGACCTTCTGTGTTTGATTCTCAAGTTGCTTCCCATCCAGCATGCCAGTAAGATGCTCCGAGTAAACACCAAGGTCACTTAGCTGATGTGAAGCCAGTGTGCGATCTTCTTCATAACCACTTTCCTTTTGGAAGTGAACAAGCCGAGTGCAGCGCGTGAGTATAAATAAGAGGTGCATGTGCACTTGCTTCAGGGTACCCATTGGTAGCTCTTGACGCCGATCGTCTAGATTCTGTACAATGCCTTCACACTTTAACCAAAATTCAGTGGGTGGCATTTTTTCACATTGCCTGGCTTTTACCAACAAATCTTCCAAACATTCTTTCCACTCTGGGTGAGATTCCGAAGTATTCTCAAGTATACTCACCAAATCCCCAGCAAAAATGCCCAAGTCGGCATTAACTTCTTCCTTTAACTTAACAAATTTGGATCGTATCACAGCCATAATTTCCTGGAAAAATATGTTATGCGTTGATGAAATAAGCTGATGTTAAGAAAGCCATGAAGACATTATCACAAGCAGAAACATGAGGCGATATTTGGAGTAAACATACTTTCATGTGACCAAGGGCACGAGATTTCCAAAATGGCAGAGGTCGGACACCTTTGGAATTGAGTTCATGAGAAAAGCTCTTAATATCTGGAGACCGACCACTGGTTAAGCGGATGATAGACTGGAACCGTGGAGATTGCATTTCTTTGGCAAAGGTTGCATGAAAACCCTACAATGAGCACAATTACATGAATATTAGCTGTCCATTTCATTTAAGCTAATTTACAATCATTAGAAAAACTTACGAAACAGCTAAAAGAATTGAAGAAACCAAACAAGAGCAAACTGATTACCGCTGAACCTGACATCCGGGGTGAAGGTACCCTCAAGGATTTTGATTGACTCCAGTGTACCTTTTTACCTACAATGGAAGTGCGTAATAAGAAATGATAATCAGTTTAATCACAGAATTTTCATTTCAGAATATTTGGGCACAACACTGACCGATCGATTAATATTGCATACGATAACTTGAATTTGAATGAAGATTTAAGATATTAAACTAAAATTTTCATTTCCCCTAGCTCATATTGATCCTTCTACCCCTGCACGAAGGCAATCCAATTATCCATATACCCTTGTCTCTGATTTTTGCTAGCTAACCAACTTCAATGAAACAGTGTTTCAACTAATAATGTAAATTGGAGAGTTCCCGTGAACACCATAATAATTATTCATGCAAAACACAGGGAAATGAATGTGAAAAAAACAAAGAACGTCAAAAAATCCACCATGTGACGCGGACGTCGATGCAGGTTGTTGTGAGGTAGAGGATAATTGAGGTCTCGAATCAGCCACATCCTTGGTCGTAGTGTCGAAATTAACGGGCTTTCCCAGTGGGTTAGCAGGTGTCAGCGTCAAGGGCAAGGGCGAGGATCGAGTCCTAATTTGATTCAACCCTAGCGTGGTGGCCTTGATTATTTTCGAATCGCCATTGTCATCAATACCAAAATCAAAATCCTCGTCCTGTTCTCTATTCTCTCTCTGCCTAGAGGGAATCTGTGGGATTTTTCTGAGCTTCACGATCTTCTTCGACGAGGAATTCTTCTGATCTCCTGCCGTAGCAAACGGCGGATTTGCGGAATCTGGATCAGTACTTGACATCATGAATCTCTTTCAATGTGAACCGAGAGCGGAGTACATGGATAGACATTTCCAGAATTGGAGAGATTGGAATTTATGGCGAGAGATTTCCACGGGAGAGGGAGAGGGAGAAGGAATAGAGGAACACACGTATTATGAGGGAGTCAGTTATAGTATGAAAAATAAAACCCAGAAATCTTCTTCTTTCGGCAATCTCTTCTTCGAATCACTCTCTCTAATCTTGTTTCTGGCAAATGGGAATGGGGAAAGAAACAAAGATTCAGCGCATTAATTCGCAACAAAGAAAATTGCGATCTTTACTGGCTGCAAGAATTTCTGGTGTGGAGACAGATGCTTATTTTTCTATTTATAGTCAGAGACTAGGGGATCTTCTAAAAATCACATTCGGCTTGTTAAAGTAATATTCCAAAATTAATTAATCTAAAGATAAGAATATTGAAAAAATTTCATGAGATGTTTTGTGAATCAATTTTGTGAGACATATCTTTTATTTGGATAATTTATGAAAAATATTATTTATTATGTCAAAAATATTTTTTTTTTATATATGAATAAGTTTGACTCGTCTTCTGAATAAAAGTTCTTGAGACGTGTAAAAAAATATATATACTCAAAAAAAATTACAGTAGCTCATATTTTTAGAACTTCCTTCGTGTTTATCCTTTTCGACAAAAACTTGTGTGAGACGGTCTCACGGGTCGTATTTATGAGACGGATCTCTTATTTGGGTCATCCATGAAAAAGTATTACTTTTTATGCTAAGAGTACTACTATTTATTGTGAATATGGGTAGGGTTGACCCGTCTCACAGATTAAGATCCGTGAGACGGTCTCACATGAGACTCACTCATCCTTTTCGATGATTAATCAAACATATATTAAACCCAATGATATTTTTCAAATTTTAGTATCTTTCAGTACCTAAACAATTTTTTAAAAAAAATGGTAATGAAAAGATGTGAGGAATGGGATGGGATGACTCGAAAATTTTATTTTCATGAAAACTATGACAAAATTTTATTTTTTCAAAATAATAATAATAATCTTAGAGTGATCATATCCGATATCGTGGCATCGCCATGCAATGAAAGAACGCTTTATTTTAGGAAAATAACTCGAATAAGCCGATAGAAATTTCCATATACTCATATATGGCTCGATCGAGCTCCCATTGATATCCAAAGAAACTGATAAGTGATATCCTCCTACTCAATCTTCCATAATTAACCCAGAATTAATCTAAAAATGGATATGGATATTTATCCACATAATTTAGCCGAATATGGAAACTTACCACTCTATGAATTCAGTATCGAGAAATTGTATAAATAATCAAACGGATCGCTTTTAGGATAATCTCATCATTCGATTGTTAAAACAACATACATTCTTTACTAGAGAATTAATATTTTTTTGAGGATGGAAGATTCAACCCAGCTTTTTCAAATTCAACGATCAGTTTCTGGAAATTTAGTCAGGATTCTATCCATTGATGGTGGTGGAGTTAGAGGAATTATCCCAGGAGTTATCCTCGGATTTCTTGAATCCCAACTTCAAGTATTTAAGTTATTGAACATATATGGTGTCTTGATATGCGGCACTTATTTTGAAATTCTAACATGTTACTTTTATGGTATTTTTGCTTAGAAATTGGATGGTGAAGATGCAAGAATTGCGGATTATTTCGATGTAATCGCAGGGACGAGTACTGGAGGACTCGTTGCAGCGATGCTTACGGCACCAAATGAAAGAAATCGTCCCATTTTTGCTGCAAAAGATATTAAGGATTTCTATCTTGGTCACTGCCCAAAAATCTTTCCACAAAAGAAGTAAGAATTCACAGAAATTCAAGAATATCGGACATACCCGTTTTGATATATGTATATATACTGATTTTTTCTTGCATTAAAATCAACAGAAATCTACTGTCCCGTGCTTTAAAACTGGTGAAGGTGTTTTCAGGACCAACGTACAATGGGAAGTATCTTCGTTCTCTTCTGAAAGAAAAACTTGGTGAAACCAAATTGCACGAAACATTGACAGATGTTGTGATTCCAACCTTTGATATTAGGAGCCTTCAACCCGTAATATTTTCAAGTTCTGAGGTATTCAATTATTTAAGTTATTAATATTTATTATGTATTAATGTTCGTTAACATATCTTTTTGTTGGTGATGAATTTAGGCGAAAAACAATCCATCTATGGATGCTTCATTATCAGATATATGCATAGGAACTTCAGCAGCTCCAACTTATTTGCCCGCACATTATTTTGAAACCAAAGATTCATGGGGAAACAAAAGAAAATTCAATCTAATTGATGGTGGTGTTGCTGCTAATAATCCGGTACCGTTCATGTCTTGCAGCTTTTTTTTTAAAACCGACACTCGACTATGCAAAGATTATATACTGAACAAGTTTCTTGTTTTCCTACAGACTTTGATAGCAATAAGCCAAGTAACAAAAGAAATAACCAAAGAAAGAAGTGACTTTTTCCCGTTGAATCCGAAAGAAAATGGAAGATTTCTTGTTCTATCTCTGGGAACAGGTTCACCAAAAGCCGAGAAGAAATATGATGCAAAAATAGCAGCCAAATGGGGTGTTATGGGATGGTTGGTCCAAGGAGGCTCGTCTCCCATATTCGACGTGTTTAACCGAGCTAGCGGAGATATGGTTGATTATCATATCTCCACTGTTTTTCAAGCCCTGCACTCTCAAGAAAATTATCTCAGAATACAGGTATGGAAGACATAAGTAAGTTCAAACTAGCTCGAAAATGCTTTGCTAATTACATTAGTAGTTGTCTCTCAGGATGATTCGTTAACTGAAATTATGTCGTCTGTGGACATTGCAACGAAGAAAAATTTGCACCAGCTCGTTAAAGTTGGTGAAAAGTTGCTGAAAAAACCAGTTTCCAGAGTGAATCTGGAGACGGGAATTTATGAGCCTTCAAACCAGGGAACAAATGAAGAAGCACTAATCAGGTATGACATCAACTCAAAATACTAGCGGTTCATTAATCTACAATTCCAAAGACATTATTACAGGTTATTTTCTTCTCTTTTTTCCCCCAACAGGCTAGCTGAAGTGCTCTCAAAGGAAAAACGGCTGCGAGAGGAAATATCACAACTCGATCATCAGAGTAGCAAAGCTTAAACGGTTAATTTTTTTATATATATATAAATATAGAATTAAAGTTTTAGTCCATGAATTGTGTAAATTTTCAGAGCAACAAGCGGGGCATTAATCCTTGTTGCAACTCTATACATAGGAGATGTACATATGTGAATACTGAATAAGATATATAGCATCAGTACTTATTGTTATTCTTTCCAAACAAGTCTCAAATCACTTCTTTTCTCCAATTTGCTTCAACCCCGTGAAATCTTTCAACCAAGAGCTGCGTGTCCATCTAGAATTGCATTTTCGAATTACAGCATCCTGATAGCAAAGAATGATATTTGTTGGTTTTTTTGGAAACTCATCCTTCACTATCACTCAGCTGCTTTGCTATCAGGTCAACAGGCAATGATCCTAAAGGAAACGATGACTCCTCTACTTCGACATTATCATAGTCATCATCTTCACGATGATTATTGTCCTTCAAATACTTGACATGTTCTATATTCGAGTAAATTATGGCAGGATATGAGTGCTCTATTGCCCGAGAAGTGATATCAAATTTCTCCACCTTAGACAAAATATCATCAAGAGTAAGATCAATCTCATCCAAAACCGAAGCCTTTCCTGATGTAATCGCACGCTGCCACAAGAACATCATTTTGGGGCTCGAATTCACTGATTTAGCACCTGATTCAAGGAAGAAGAAAAAAAGTAAAATTCTTCCACCATGAAAGTAATTAAACAAATCAAACCCACAGGGTGCATGACTACTTCAAATTATTTTTATCAGAGTTTACATGTCCCTACAAAAGAAAGTCCAGTTTCCAATGATCAATTAAAACAAAAAATACAGGAACACCAAAGAGCAGCGAAATAGCGATGAACATAATCCCATTTAGGAGCCGTCAAATATTCCACGAGTACCTGATGTATTGACAAATCTGGCACCATTACCGCTAGAAAGGTTAATAGCAGGAGGCTCATCCCTGTACATAGATTTCCAATCTTTTCCTCTCCACATCAATATTTGTTCATCATCAAAAGATAAAAGCACACATGGAACCAATTCCTGTCGACGAAGAAATGACAAATAAGTTAAAACAAGCAAAGAAATCTTCAACAATCTTGGTAGGCAATGTAAGAAAAATAACCTTCAGCTTAGCTCCCAGCTTCTTGTAGTCACTGGGATGCATCCCTCTACAGTCTATCTTCACCAATACAGATCCCTCAAAAGCAGTTCTTACATCCCTCACAAGGGAGACATAAACACCATTTTTACCTATAGGGAATGAAAGGAACAGATAGCAAAGAAAAGTATATGAAATATGTAAAGCAAATATTACTATGACCAATGGATATATTCCTGGAATTTAGAGGGTTTTCACTGCTAAAAAATCACCTAATTTGCATATTGGCAGTAGGCCTTTTCCTTTCTCCCGTAATTCATCGGCTTCTTCCTTAGTCAAACCCTCAGGAGCATCTTGTATAAGTTTTGGATAAACTGGTGCAGCTGGTTTCCAAAGCATCACAGGTAATTTGGGTCGTCTACGATGATCATAATTTCTACCACGAAAAAGATATACAACTCCACCAACCCTATGAATTATCTTTCCACCAGCCTTTTCCTGTAAAATAGGAAAAGAAAAATATTAATTAAAAAAGATAATAAGGGCCAATTGAATGTCAGGCATGCAATCAAACATAGAAAGAATATTACTTAAAAGAAATGTTCAATGTAATGCTGCACTAGAACCTCAAGGCACTGGCATATATTGTCCATGTCAACAGTTGGAACACCCAAACACCGAACTTTACAAACAGGTTGTCTCCTCCAATGCGTGTGGATCAACTCCAACATATTGTGAGTTAAGCCATCCCTACCTACATAATCCAAAATCATAATTAACAAGAGTTGTCACATCTTGTCGTAAAAGAATTTAATCTTAACAGTTTTAAGAAAATGAGCGCGCCATTGTACTTCGAGCTTTTGTAGAACTTCAAAGCCAGAAACGTTACCAAAAATCATAACATAAAGATCGCATTTTTTTCAATTAAAAAAATAAAGAAAAGCCTTATCCCCACTGCACCCCAAAAATCACTTCATCAAACAAGCGAAATCAAGAATCTTAACGAATAAAGAAAAAACGATGAGAAAAAAACTCACCTAAATTCACCTGCTTATTACTTGATATGTAAGGTTTCAACATGTCCTTAATCTCCCACCTCGCCAATGGCTCCCCTAAAACCTCTTCCCGCGGTCTCACACTAAACTTACCCAGCTCATAAGCCCTAAGCATTTCATACCTTTTTCCACCAACATTTCCTCTCTCATCATTTCCACCGCCGCCCAAAGGCTCAAAAAGCTTAATATTTCTTTTATTTTTCTTCATCGGCGCTTTCCCTGTCCACGGCCGTGGCATGGTAGGCGGTTCAAAGGGTAAGAATGCAGGCTCCCGCATAGCCAAAGGCTGCGCCTTAGGTGTTTCGGAATAACTGTACATAAATTCAAATGGGGCACCGGGCAGCTGGTACGAAATACCAGAGTTACCGACTATGATTGCACGGTCTTCACCATCGGGCAGGGGTATATTCTGGCCTGGTTTGATGGGTTTGTAGTACTTGGAGTTTCTATGGTGGGTTTTGAAGGCAGGGCTGAGGGAGGTATGAGATATAGGATTCGAGGGCGGTAGGCGATGGTTCTTTTGGTGTTTAACAGGAGGTGGGTATTTGGGGATGGGGATGGGTGGCTTGGGGGTGGAGTAAGGGGTAGCGGTGGAGGGGGGTGCGGTAGTGGGTATTGGTTTGAATAGATTTGCAAGAATTGGCATCAGTCACAGAATGTATGATTCTGAGAGTGTGGTTATGGTTATTTCAGTTGCAGAGGAACCGAGGAAGGAAGAAGGAAGTGCAGAAGATAATTCGCGGAGATTAACGGTGTCGTTTTCTTTCAGACCTCCTACGATGTCGTAGTAGTCGTGGGCTATTTGGGAAATCCATTTGTGAACCGTGTCTACTAATGGATCGATCCATTTGCAAATACGAAATTTATTTTCATTTTATCGTAAAAATCATTAGATTCTTACATAAAAATAAGGAGAAGAATCCAAAGAACTTAAAAAAATAACAACTTTGGCATGTTATTAGTTTTAGAATCGTTCCGATTTTATCATTAGAATGAATGAAATAAAGAATAACGCAATTTATATTTTACTAATCTATAATGTCAAATGAAATTTTCTCATTAAAATAGTTAATTTATGTGATTGATACAAATCTTTGATCAGTTTTTCTGGATTAAATGACATTGATATTTTTTTTGAAAAATTGGGAACAAAGACGAGAACGAGGATAATCTTTTATGGTATTTAATTGAATCATTTGATTACAATGTGTATCGGTGCTATATATTTGCAAAGAAATGAAAATAATCACAATAAGTACAAAGATTATAGTTGGATAATTCCAAGTCTATTGATCATACAATCAATATTAAAATGGAAGATATTGTGTGTTATATACAAATAAGCAGTATAAACTGGACCTGATTAGCATAGTAGCTCGATAAATTATTATTATTTTTATTTTTATTTTTATTTTATATAAACTGGACGTTCGCATGGCGTCTAATTTGGTAAATAAATCGGACCTATTAAAGAAATAACGGGCTTAGCAACCCATCAGCCGAATATTTATACAATTGGAAAAAAAATGTTTATGAACTGCGGGCCCAGTTGGATTAATTGACCAATTACTATACTTTTTAAAACACCCACCGTCACACACTCGGATCAAATTTGGTCATCCTTCTTTTTTGATTTAGGACTTTCGCTTTGCATTTTTTTAAAACAAGAAATGAAACCAAAATTAATATAGAACCATGTGAAAGCATAACTAAAATAATAAATTATTAGAGTCATACGTGCATCTTTTCGTTACCCATATATATCGATTCATCATTCTTAGTTTTCTGATTATATTGTTTTTATCATCGTGTCTTATCATACAAATCAAATATCAGTAACTATCATTAAATCGGAAGTGAAGGTAATATATGATGATATCACACAGTATAATCTCATTAACCCTGCTAGATAAAGTTTAAAATTGTGACCATTATGGTGGTGGTTTGGTCAACTCGTGACCTTCAACGTGGTCTCCGGTCTTCGGTTATTTGAGGAAAAGCTAGCATTCAAATGGAGTTGGTGTGTGCGAACCATTTTAATGGACTTATAATAACGACGCACGCTTTTATTGAAGAAACTTGGCATTACTCAATACTGCACATCGCCACTTGGAAGTTTCCTTTCCCTTGTGTCAGTCAGTTCATATTCTAAACTTTTTAAAATTAAAAAATAGTATAAAATATTAATTGAGGAATGTGTGTATAACATAATACAAATATATATATATATATATATAAAATAAAAAAAATCAACGACCTTAAGGGATAAGGTTTCATTTGGCTCGCTTATAATAATTTCAAATACCATTGGATTTAGAAAGAAAAAAAAAATTAAGAAGATTTTATAAATTAATTTAATTTTGTGAGATAAATATTATATTTCGAATTATTTATTAAAAAAAATATTATTTTTTGAAAAAAATATTTTATCTTTTGTTGTAAAAATAGCCCGTGTTAACATTTATCGCTGACAAAATATACGTAAGTAAGATCGTCGGCTGAAAACACAACAAAATACACAAATCCAACATGATCAACATTAACATATTTTCATCATTTCAACTGAAATTGAGACGTCATAATAATATAATTAACACGATCGATTCGTTTCGCATGCAAAATATACAAAGTAAAGAATGTGAGATAAAACAAAAGAAAACGATTCTTGTTAATAAGGATGCACGTTTTTACTCAACCCAGTATTGACATTAGTGAAGAAACCCATCAACTCCGGTCGATAAGGTAGATACGAACGCCGCTTCTCTCCATCTTTAGCCTTATTCCTCAAATACACTTCGTGAGCTGACAACGATGCCGTTTTGCCCTTCTTCACCTTATTTGCTGACACCTTTTTTTCAAGCTTCTCACTCGGCGCGTGGGAATTCTCGTTCAAGAACACAAAAGCGTCCCTTCCATCGCTATTACTCCTGCGCAAAAAATCTCTGAACCGCCATATTTTCGAAAACCCTGTTGAGTTGCTCTTCTTGCAGACCTCCCGCGAAACCTCCACCGCCTTCATGTCTGGCCTACCCACTGTGGCGTCGTCACCGGCGTTTGCTGATGTCAACTCGACGCTATCCTTTGTTTCCACGAAAAACCTCTTCACGGGAGGCTTCATAGACAAGTTTTGGTGCAAGGCGTCCGATTCATCGAAATCCCGGTCGAATAATGGGAAGATCGACTTGATCTGGCCGTTGATGAACGCATCCTCCGCCGCTATTGGTAACGCATCAGCTCCTCCACATGTGAAGGAAAACTCTTCATTTTCTGTAGTTCCTTTTTCTACTTCCTCTTGGTGAATTAATTCTTGTGAAGCACTATTGGTGAAATCCAGCTGCTTGTAGAAATCTTGGGTTACTTTGGTTTCCGAATCTGAATTTTTATCAAAGCTTCCCAGCCTTTCTGAATTTATCTTTGGCCCCATATATATTTTTTTTTTTGGGATGACGAAGCTTAGTTTTCAGCACACGGTGAGTTGGAGAGAGATGGATTGAATCATCTTTGTGTCACACTATTTATAATAAAGATGATGATATTATAGGCGTGTTTGGCTGGTTGATGCCTCGGGTAATAAATTTAGTTTACCTTAATTGAGACTTTGTGAATGAGTTGTATGGGTCAAACATTGAACATATTTAAGAAAATTCAATTCAATTCAATAGGAAATACGTGTAAAAGTTTTTTACTACTACTTTAACTTTATTTGGGGAAGAAGAAAAAATGAGATGAGAAAGTGCGTGGAAATTACTGCGGCCGAGAAAGATGAAAAAAGAAAAAAAAAAAAAAGATTATTAGTTGTATAGAAACTTTGACCTTTCAACTTTCGGAAAAAATAATGTATGTAGTGTGTATTTTGTCGCCCATGAGCGAGAATCTCCATATAATTTATTGGTTATAAATATAAATTTATTGTAATAAAAAACTTTTGATCATTGTATTATCTTATTTTAATAATAATAAAAACAAAAGAAAATTATAGTATATCTTCATAGTCTCGTCAATAACAGGAACAATTATATTATATTTTCATAATCTAGATCAATATCACATTTATACTTAAAAATAACAATTGTTTTTACCTACCAACTATGCTACACTAGTTGGGGGTAAAATGGTCCACTTGGATTCATGTTTTTTAAATCTTATTATTAAATGGGAAGCATTGCTTTTTTGCCGTGGAAAATTCATTTGAAAAATATTATAAATTGTATTTGGCATGTAGCCACTGCCATGATTTTTAATTTAAAGTGCTGCCTAAAATTGAAGGTGTGTTGTCCTGGAACGTAATAATGTTGCCAAAATACAAGCAATCGTGTTCATTCTTATTCGATATATTAAATAACTCCCGACCCATATAAATCTACTCTTTGGTGTGCAACACGTGTTACAGACATTATATAAAATCAAAATATTTTAAATCTTGCTTCCCAAATCCTAATGTTTAGAGGGCCACGTATTGTTCGTAGCCAACACTTTCTGGTAAAATATTTGGTGCGAATCCACAATTGATATTTTCTCGCTGTTCCAAATCAACTATTTTATACTAAAATCTATGTAAATTAATCACATTAAATTGTTTCAACTAGCTAGAAATATGAAATTTAGGTAAGTGCATGATTCAAACATTTTTTTTTATGTTAAAGACTTAGGATCTTAATATAGTACACTCGTTCATATTTTATAAACTCAATTTTTCGATGTTCATTAATGAACGTGAAAAGAATGTTAGTAGAATAGTAGTCTAACTTCAGTTGAATTGAGTTATTGAAAGTTTTATATATGTATTTGGACGCTCTTCGTTGAACTAATTTTTAGGATCAAGTCAAACATAAATCCATGATCTTAACAAAAACATTCAACTCACTGCCATTTTTAAAAAATAAGTATAGTAACGATCAATCTATATAAGATAACATGATATAAAAATATGAATTATATGCTACATGTGTATTATATGTATTATGTATTTTTATAGCTCGATTGCGTGATATCAATTTCGTTAATATAGTTTATTATTGTTAAACATAAAAAGACAAAAGGTGATAACTTACATTAATATCCTAAATTCGAAACGAGACCTGAAAAATTCTTTAATCATATAATATGAAGTCCTGACCGGTAATTATTATCAAATAAAAAAAATGAGAAATGGCCGGGGTAGAATTTTCAACGATTTAGGCGTGGTCCGCTACTCCAAGCTCAATCGGATTTGTTTGGTATATTAGAATGGGACAAAATGAAATTACAATAAAAAAATATCGCTGGACAACAAAAATTTAAACATATTCGTTATCGATAAATAATATATATATATATAAATTAAGGTTTCGTGACATGCGAAGTTGGCTTGATATTTGGGCTTCCAAAATTGGGCCGATGCAAATTCAGGCTTTTTCTTTTCTACCGTGAGATTCAGCTTACATTTTGTGCCTCCACATTGGGTCGAAAAACAATATTCGAGTCAAAGGTAAAATATTTAATCAATATTAGGGTTGTAAATATATACAGATTGCATTGGATTCATGCATTTGAAACATGGATTTCAAATCACATCCAAGATAGATGTATCTCAAATTCTTTATTTAAAAATGTTTAAATCCATCTTACTTCTGGCCTGTGTCCACTATTAATATTATGAGCTTGCTTTCCTCCGTCTTCAGGAAAGGGATATTTTTATTGTCAAATCCGAATTCTATGTCCACATCTCTAGTTTGGAAGTTAGGTTCTTGCCTAGATTCCCATTATTTGGGTCCAAGTCCATGGCTTTGCTTCTTGCCCTTCGAGCGGCGGTGCGCCACTGCCGCCTTTGCAGACATCCCAGCACGCAAGCCACTGTTGATAAGACGACAAAAGTAGGCCCAAACGATCCATTAGAATGGGAAGAATTTGACTGAAAAATCTCTGCTACTATTGTTTTATGTATTTGTAATCTTGTAATAACCCAACGTTCCGAGCCATAAAACATAGTTGTTTGAACAATAATCTTATAAATTTTTTTTTTTCAATCTCACAAACAATCTTCTAACGTATAAAACTACCGATGTCATCTTTCATTTCATTCACTCTACTTTAATTATATGGTCGATATCCTCAATAGTTTTGGATAACAGATCTTAAATAGAGAAAATTTCACACTTTAGGACTTCTTGAGTTACCCATCTATCTAAATTCAGGACCAAAGTTACAAACTTAATAGTCTGTTTTTAAGGGATTAATTCTAAAACATTTACTTTCAAGATTTTTATGTCAGCTAGATAGACAATTAAATTGACACACATGGTGATATTTTCACTTTTCAATGATAATAGGGAATAAAAAATAATAGAGATAACTTTGAATTCAAAGGTTCAAAATATTTTTGTAATTTAAATAAAAAATATAAGTTTCCATAATGTACGCATCTAATTTGTTAGCCACATCATTTCTAAATATTGAACCCCAACTGTAATTATTTTATATNTTCTATGAGAACACCAACTTTCTTTCCTATTTTACTTTTTCTTATTTTTTATATTATATTTTTTCTTAACAAATAATATTATATTCACCGTCATAAGGAAACTGCTCACGTGAAAAATAATATTATTTCTTCTCCAAACTAGTCACTGTGAAAAATAAACTCTCTTCTTTATGTTGTGACGTCATTATGTTGTAATATCATGAATATTTAATATATTAGCCACATGTATTCAGGACACACGCAACGCGTGTGCCACGATTACTAGTATATTATAAAAGTTGATGACATGACACCAAAATATATAATATGTATATCTATTTTTGTCTTCTATTATGGACAAATTCATCAAAATTGTTTTATATCAAAATTGCATGTAATTAATCACTATTACTTAACGGTGTACTAGTCTCCAGAGAGAGGATCCAAAAGCTATATCTCAAAATATAACATTCTTGCAAATGTGGCGACCACAGCACCATGGCAAACGCTCGTTTTGTCTTTCCTCGTTTCTCACTTGCTAATATTAGTTTTTAAAAAAACCCCGTAAATAAGGAATGTAATTTAGCTTACTAGCGATGTTTGCAAATTTTGTGTTGAAACACGAGACTTCAAATCTGGGAAAGAAGCGTTGTTCTGCCCGGCGCGACTTCTTGACTGCATCGTAATTATATCTTCTTCAGATTTTGTGGTTTTCATTCTGTTCGATTTTTCCCATTTTAGCAGTGAGGTTAGTGATATTACTCGACCCATCTTCCATTTTATGTTTTTCTTGATATATATAAATATATGCTCAATAGATTGATGCTTGCTGTCTGAATGTGCATATTGTGTGCTGTTTCTTGCAGTCACTGAATAATTGTTTGCTGGGTGATGTTTGTTTGCTGATTTATGCCGTTTCTGTAAGTTTTTATAAAAATGTTTACTGACCGATTGGGAGTTGGGACGATATTACATGGTTATTATAGATTTTGATGGAGATTAATCGAAATTTGCTCAGTTTACCATAATATTTGCACGAGGTTGACGCTAATTATAAGTGGGTCTGCTCTCACAAATTTTTTTCCTGTGGGAAGTTAATGTACTCAAATTCAAAGAGTGCTATTCGAATTTGGGAAAAATTACTCTGTGAAATTTATAGGTCGTATTCATGGAGTTGGAAGTCCTACGTCGGCCCTTATAAGAATGCTGTTATTAAAGTACTCTGTGGGGGAGTTGATGTATCCATAGAGTAACATTCGTTAGTTTCATGTCCGTGGACTATTAATATGAAGTTCATGGGTTGTAGGGAATAGACATGGATAAATCTCACTGATCTAAAGCAACCGGAGATAGTTGAATAGCAATTGATAAATTTTGTCACATGTCATAATTGTGTCTTTGTCTCTTGTAACGACGTTCATTAAGTGATTTCTTCAGCAGATAAGTGGCATATTTTGCAGTAGAGTCTTAGAGACCTTGAAGCATGGTTTATGGGAAAAAGTAACAAGTTCATTCAATCATATCTTACTACAAGCAATATTCAAATTCAATGAACATCGTGCAACATTTTCAGAGAATAGATTGGAAGCTAAGTTGTAGTTAATGATTCATGACCCTTTTACTCTGACAAAAAATGCCATTGAACCACTGAGAAATGTGTTGTCGAGCGACTCCACGGGACTATATCAAGATCTCGAAGAAAAGAAACTTAATATTTACAACACTCGTACAGGTGGTGATGGATGAGATTCAAACCACAAGAATGAGCACAGACGACTCAAGCAAGAAAAGCTTTGGGCTTCCTAATTTGACCGATTTTGATATATATAGCTTGGTCTCAAACTTTCCTAAGAAAGTGTGCGAGTATGTTGAGGTGGGCTACAACTGACCATAAAGTAAATTGAAAAAAGGAACTTTTAACTCAATTGTATTTAAGATAAATCATTCTTATTGTTGCAGCTGCATTTCAAACCAATTAAGAGAGATGACTATTCAAATATCTTACAATTTTCTGAGAGGAATGACGAAGAGTTATCCACTTCATTGTTGAATTTAGAAAAACAAATGTACGCCTGGAAAGAGAATCCAAAGTGGGTCGATCATCCTCCAGAAATAAAGGTATTCGGAGTTTTCTGCTTCTGCTGTTGCTAGACATATCTCACTATGTAATATTTCAGTCCATCCACCACCGATTCTTTGATTTATCCACGAGAGTGCTCTTTATAATGCCTTCGGGTATATGCATGCAAATAACTTTCTCGCAGGTCACCGTACCTAAAGGGTCACTTTGCAACCTAGTTATGAAAGTCAATGTTGGGTTGCCACCAGATAAGGTTTATAACATTCTCACAGATCCTGATAGCAAAAGAGTTTTCAAGAATATTAAGGTAATGATCATACTCTTCGTGTCACCAAAGAAAGAATTGGCCATGAAACTATAAGGTGTAAGAGGAAAGATGAGCTTTGGTGTCAAAAACGAGTTCTCTATAATCCAGACAATCTGCATTTATTTTGCACCATTTGCGTTTTGAATTAGACACTATTTTGTATTTCCTTAGGAAGTAATATCAAGAAAAGTTTTAGTTGAGGAAGGATCGAGGCAATTACTGGAAGTAGAGCAAGCAGCACTTTGGAGATTTCTTTGGTGGTCTGGGACTATCTCTGTTCATGTTTTAGTAGATCAGAACAGAGAAGATCACACTGTAAGAATGGAACATCATTTAATAAATGTATTTCTTTTGTTTGTTTGATTCGAGCTTCAATTGTTAGAATCAGTGATTGGCCCCTGGCATGTCACTTGGCATTTTTGGTCTGAGAAATGTTTTGTCCTCTTCTTAAAATCAAATGTGTATCTTCATTTCGACACGTTATTATCAATTACTAGCTATATAATTGTTGGTCTACAATGTTTTTTCCCTTGTCAGATGAAATTTAAACAAATAAAGTCAGGATTCATGCAAAGATTCGAAGGTTGCTGGAAAATGGAACCTTTATACGTCGACGAAGACTTGTGCCACCCGTTAAAGCCCGAGTCTCTGAAAGATTACATTTCTTGCACTAAAGGAAGGGGAAGAATCGGCTCAAAGTTGCAATTGGAACAACTCATACAGCCATCCATCGTTCCACCCCCTCCTATTTCTTGGTATCTCAGAGGAATTACTACAAAGACTACAGAAATGCTGATTCATGACTTACTCGCTGAAGCTGATCGAATCAGGCAAGATCCTTCTTCACGGGTTGAGGGCCTGGATTTGTTTGATGGAAAAACTGGTGAATATGGAGTTGATGGTTTGTGTGATATTAAGGAGAGATGGGCTATGAGAAGAAAAAATTCGAGGCGTTGTCAGAGAAGGTTGTGTACTTGAATTCAAAGTCATGTTCGATTTGTTTACTATTTGTGTTCCAAGTTGGATCAATATGTGCCTAATTGTTTATCGCTCTCCTACAATTTAAACCAAATCAAAGCCGGCGTGAAACGAATCGAAACCGAAAGCCAACACAACAAAAGTGTTAGGATAGGATTATTATCTTTAATCCCTAGCTACGTTGTGTTTTACAATTTGTGTAATTGTGTGTTTGTATGTGCGTATATATATATATATATATATGAACATTCAATCTCTAATATATTTTTTAAAATTATATAGTAAAATTAAGTGCGTGATTGATTTTACTTCAAGAAAAACGTAATAATCCTCAATTATCTGAAGACTGAAATATTTAAAGAGTTATTGTTATTATATTTTGTTATAATATTTTCAATAATAATGAAAACAAGTTAAAAATTAATATTTATGGATAAATTTAGAAATGAGTTATGAGTTTCAACAAAGAAAATAAAATATAAGTATCACGATTTTTATTTTTTAAAGCTTGAAGAAATATTTTTTAAAAATAAGAGTAGAGTAACCATAATATCCCCAGTGGTTTTAAATTATGTCCATACAATGAATCTCGATATCCGCCTACCGAAATTTAGTAATATGAGTGGCTTGAAATTAAAGCAAAATCAGATTTGGTTGCTCGATTGATTTGAATAAACATTTCAAAACTTTTTTAAAAAAAAAGAAGCTTCAAGTAAAAAAATAGTTGTTTGTTGTGAAAAAATAAAAATTTACGGTAAAAAAGTAAAAATCTCAAACTCTCAAAATTATCACACTACACACTTTATAATATTTTTCTCTCAACTCAATTGTGATTTTCTTCACAAATGAGAGATCTATTTATAGAAAATTTTTACAAATAATCCAAAAATAAAATACATCATTACCTACATCATCACACACTAATTTTCAATATTCAACACCTAATTTTACCTAATTTTCAACATTCAACATTCACATTTTCAACACAAATATTTAACACATTTTTAAATAATTTTTCAACACTCCCCCTTGTGATGATGATCATAATGATTGTATACATTACGTGTTTTTATACTGCCTCGTTAAAAACCTTACTAGGAAAAACCCATTGGGATAAAAACCATAGTAAGGGAAAAAGAGTGCAGTCACGTAAACTCCCCCTCATGTTGACACGAACAATTCTTCACAAATTTCGTAGATTGCGCATCCCAATATTATATATGTGCTTTCTGAATATTGTCGTAGGAAGTGCCTTTGTGAAGAGATCTGATGAGTTTTCACTTGATTGAATGTGACGAACATCAATACATTTATTCTTCTCAAGCTCCTTGGTGAATGCGAAGAACTTAGGAGGAATATGTTTAGTTCTGTCGCTTTTTATGTATCCTTCTTTCATTTGAGCAACACATGCAGCATTATCTTCATATAGTATCACAGGCTTCTCGTCGAATGATAATCCGCATGAGATTTGGATATGTTGAGTCATTGATTTTAACCACACACATTCACGGCTTGCTTCATGTAGTGCAATAATCTCGGCATGATTTGATGAAGTTGTTACAAGTGTTTGTTTCTGTGAACGCCAAGAAATTGCAGTGCCTCCACGAGTAAATACATATCCAGTTTGAGAACGTGCTTTGTGTGGATCAGATAAGTATCCAGCATCGGCATAACCAATTATACTTGGATTAGCATCTTTTGAATACAAAAGTCCCAAGTCTGTCGTTCCTCGTAGATAACGGAATATATGTTTAATTCCGTTCCAATGTCTCTTTGTTGGATATGTGCTAAATCTTGCCAATAAATTTACGGCAAAAGATATATCAGGCCTTGTACAATTTGTAAGATACATAAGGGCACCGATAGCACTTAGATATGGTACTTCTGGACCAAGAATATCTTCATCATCTTCACATGGACGGAATGGATCCTTTTCTATGTTTAATGATCTAACAACCATTGGAGTACTTAAAGGATTTGATTTGTCCATATTAAAACGTTTAAGGATCTTTTCTGTATAATTTGTCTGGTGAACAAATATTCCACATTCTTTTTGTTCAATTTGTAAACCCAGACAATACTTGGTTTTTCCAAGATCCTTCATTTCAAATTCTTCTTTCAAGTATGACACAACTTCTTGAATTTCCTTATTTGTTCCAATGATGTTTAAATCATCAACATATACAGCAATAATTACGCATCCGGATGTTGTTTTCTTAATGAAAACACAAGGGCATATTGAATTATTTACATATCCCTTTTTCATCAAGTGATCACTTAGCCTATTATACCACATTCTGCCGGATTGCTTCAACCCATATAATGATCTTAGTAATTTCACAGAATAACATTCTCTGGGTTTTGAACTTTGTGCTTCAGGCATCTTAAATCCTTCAGGGATTTTCATATATATATTACTATCAAGTGATCCATATAAGTAGGCTGTAACAACATCCATAAGACGCATTTCTAAATTTTCAGATACTGCCAAGCTAATCAAATACCGAAACGTAATTGCATCCATCACAGGAGAATACGTTTCTTCATAATCAATTCCAGGCCTTTGAGAAAAACCTTGTGCAACAAGTCGAGCTTTATATCTTACTATTTCATTTTTCTCATTTCGCTTTCGAATAAAAACCCATTTGTATCCAACAGGTTTTACACCTTCAGGTGTAAGGACTATAGGTCCAAAAACATTACGTTTATTTAGCGAATCCAATTCAACCTGGATGGCATCTTTCCATTTTATCCAATCCTGCCGATTTTTACATTCACCAAAAGATTTTGGTTCATGATCTTCATTATCATTTATGATGTCGATTGCCACATTATAAGAAAATATATCATCAATTTCTTCTATATCTTTTCGGTTCCATATTTTTCCAGTATTAATATAATTGATAGAGATTTCATGATTCTCGTCAGTTTGTGGTTCTGACAAAACATTTTCATCATCATGTGTTTCTTCAGGAACATCATTCTCTATTTTGTGATCATTATGTGTTTCTTCAGGAACATCATTCTCTATTTTGTGATCATTGTGTTTCTCTATGAATTTTCTTTTTCGAGGATTTTTATCCTTGGAACCAACTGGCCTTCCACGCTTCAGGCGTTTAATGACATCATGACTATCTTCAATTTGTTTCTTCGGAATTTCAATTCGAGCAGGGGCATTTGCAGCATGTATATATGATTTAGTTACCCCTTTTGTGTCTGCAAATGCATCTGGTATTTGATTTGCTATTCTTTGCAAGTGCACAATTTGCTGTACATCTTTTTCACATTGTTTTGTTCTTGGATCCAGATGTAACAATGATGATACATACCATGTAATTTCTTTTTCGGTATGTTTCTGTTCTCCCCCTAACATTGGGAAGATTTCCTCATTAAAATGACAATCAGCAAAACGTGCTGTGAACACGTCGCCTGTCTGTGGTTCAAGATATCGAATGATCGATGGACTATCATAACCAATATAAATTCCAATCTTTCTTTGAGGTCCCATTTTCTTTCGTTGAGGTGGTGCAATAGGCACATACACCATACATCCAAAAATTCTCAGATGAGAAATGTCTGGTTCTTTACCAAATGCAAGCTGCAATGGGGAGTATTTATGATATGCACTTGGTCTGATGCGAATTAATGAAGCAGCATGTAAAATTGCATGTCCCCATATAGAAATAGGGAGCTTTGTTTTCATAATCATTGGTCTAGCAATCATTTGCAGACGTTTAATCAATGATTCAGCCAATCCATTTTGAGTATGTACATGAGCAACAGGATGCTCAACAATGATTCCCATAGACATACAATAATCATTGAAAGTCTGGGAAGTAAATTCACCAGCATTATCAAGTCTAATTTTCTTGATTGTATAATCGGGAAATTGATTCCTCAATTTTATTATTTGAGCAAGTAATCTTGCAAATGCAACATTTCGAGTTGACAATAAACATACATGTGACCATCTGCTGGAGGCATCAATCAATACCATAAAGTATCTGAATGGTCCACATGGTGGATGGATTGGTCCACAAATATCACCCTGAATACGTTCAAGAAACATTGGTGATTCAGTTTGGATTTTGGCTGGTGATGGTCTTATAATAAGTTTTCCAAGAGAACATGCTTTACATTGAAACTTATTATTCTGAAAGATCTTCTGGTCTTTCAATGGATGACCATGTGTATTTTCTATAATTCTTCGCATCATTGTTGAACCAGGATGTCCTAATCGATCATGCCAATTGGTTAATATTGAAGAATTATCAATTACCATGTTTGATTCAATGGGACGTATATGTGTATAATGCAATCCAGTAGGGAGCATTGGTAGTTTTTCAATCACATATTTCTTTCCTGATTTATATGTGGTAAGACACATATATTTCTCATTCCCTTCATTCATTGTTTGAGTATCATACCCATGGGAATATATATCATTAAAACTCAACAAATTTCTTTTCGATTGTGGTGAATATAAAGCATCATTGATCAAAAATTTTGTACCATTAGGTAACAAAAATTGTGCTTTACCACATCCTTTAATCAAGTCTACAGGACCTGATATTGTATTCACCGTTGTTTTTGTTGGTTTTAGTTCCAAGAAATATCTTTTATCTCGGAGGATAGTGTGCGTTGTACCACTATCAGGTATGCAAACTTCAGCTTGGTTCGTAGCATTTTCCATATTTGAACTTCAAAAAAATATGCAATGAAATAAAATTATTGACAATAAAATACAATACAATATAACACACTATAAAACATTATCATACGAATACATAAAAAATAAAATATTTTACATATTTATTCCACCATCAAATTGATCATTATCTGAGAAATCAATCAGAAAATCTCCAGCATCAAAATGAGTTGAACCACTCAAAGGTTCACTGTGTTCAGTAAAGTTGGTCTCCTTTTCTTTCCCCTTTATTGATTCTTTATAAAGTTTACAAAGGTGCTCAGGGGCTCGACAAATACGGGACCAATGTCCTGGAGTACCACATCTGAAACAAGAACTTTCAAATCTTTTTGAGTGATTCTCATTAACACTCATATTCTCTTGATGCCTTTTCGGTGGGTGGTTTGGGACGTTCTTTTGAGATGAGTTATAGAAATAACTATCTCGATTATTTTCAAAACCACGGCCGCGTCCACGACCACGACCACTTCCACGTCCACGTCCACGTCCACGACCACGACCACGACCTCGATTTTGTCCTCGACCAAAATCTTGTCTGTAACTTTGATTTTGGTTTCCAGGTTTAAATTCATTTTTGCTTACAGCATTTACTTCTGGAAATGCTGTTGATCCAGTGGGTCGGGACTGATGATTTCTCATTAATAGCTCGTTGTTCTTTTCCGCCACAAGAAGACAGGCGATGAGTTCAGAATATCTCGCAAATCCACGCACTCTATATTGTTGCTGTAGTGTTATATTTGATGCGTGAAACGTGGAAAATGTTTTTTCAAGCATTTCCGATTCTGTAACCTCATGTCCACAAAATTTTAACTGCGAGATTATTCTATACATCGCTGAATTGTAATCACTGACTTTTTTAAAGTCTTGGAATCTTAACATATTCCATTCATCACGGGCGGTCGGAAGTATAACTTCCCTTATATGTTCAAATCTCTCTTTTAATCCTTTCCACAGAGCCATGGGATCTTTTTCGATGAGATATTCACATTTTAAACCTTCATCAAGGTGTCGTCGTAAAAATATTATAGCTTTTGCTTTTTCTTGTGATGAAGATATACCATTTTCTTTAATGGTCTCGCTTAGACCCAATGACTCAAGATGCATTTCTACATCAAGAGTCCATGGCATATAGTTTTTCCCAGTAATATCAAGAGCGATGAATTCGAGCTTTGCCAAGTTTGCCATGGTGGTACTAAAAATTACGATGCATTTTATTAGTTAATGAATATTGCAATACAAAGTAATGGATAAACAACAAGTACAAGTATTCGTAAAAATAAAGAAAACACACGAGGAGGATATTCTCCGATAAATACAAGACTGGTGAGTATGATAACCAAAATAATTAAAAATAACCTCGTGAAAGCCATCTTCTTTTTTTCTTCGAAAATTTGATGAAGAATAATTTTTAGAGAAGAAGAGAAAGTTGGAGTGATTGAATGTATTTGTGAGATTGTATTTATAGAGCAAAAACTAGCCGTTTTGTTACCGTTTATTACCGTTGGTGTATAAGAAAATAAATGTATGTATTTGTATAATTTTATGGTAATAATATGGTGTATATAATATTAGTCATATTTAAATAATTATGTATATCATATCACATTATTATAATTAGGTGTCATAAGTTATTTTGTTTAAAAAACCTTATAGGCTTTTATACTTGTCGTATCCCTTACCGGGAGTGTGGGATGTCGTCTTAACATCCTCCCAGGATTTATAACAAGTTTTTGAAAAAATTATTTTTATTATTTCTAACAATAACATTATATTATATATTACATATATAAACAATAAATAAATAACAGTAAAATAAATATTATTACTTTTGTTACCTTTTTCTTCTGTTCGGAGCTTGGAAAAATATGGAGGACTTTTAGAGCTTCGTGCTGATAACGTGTTGTGAAAAAGTAAAAATTTACGGTAAAAAAGTAAAAATCTCAAACTCTCAAAATTATCACACTACACACTTTATAATATTTTTCTCTCAACTCAATTGTGATTTTCTTCACAAATGAGAGATCTATTTATAGAAAATTTTTACAAATAATCCAAAAATAAAATACATCATTACCTACATCATCACACACTAATTTTCAACATTCAACACCTAATTTTACCTAATTTTCAACATTCAACATTCACATTTTCAACACAAATATTTAACACATTTTTAAATAATTTTTCAACATTGTTCAATTATTTTTTAAAATTTGTATTCAAATATATGTGTGTCTGAAAAATTAAATTCAATTAATAGGACCAAAAAATAAAAATAGATTTTTAGAATTAGAAAGATTTGGTGCATTGTTTCACCGTGTGCATGACACATAAAGAAGCATGAAGTGTCGAAAGTGATAAGCTGAAAAACTATGGTCAGTATCCTTTCTTCTACAACTTTCCAATGGAGATCAATCCTCCACTCTTCACTAACCAAACATCCACCTCCTTTTTTATCCTCCCCATTAAGCATAAAAGGCTGTGCAAAACCAACCCATTTCGTCCGAAAACCCATTGATGCTCCTCGAAACCTCAGAGTAATTATTGCAGCTTCTCCATCTGCGGAAACCTCAACTGCTGCTGCTTCTTCTTCCTCAGTTCCCTCTGAAATGAAGGCCTGGACATACAGTGAGTATGGGGGTGTTGATGTGTTGAAATTTGAGTCGAATGTTGCCGTACCTGAGGTCAAGGGAGATCAGGTTCTGATTAAAGTTGCTGCTGCTTCGCTTAACCCTGTCGATTTCAAGAGGAGATTAGGGAAATTTCAGGCCACAGATTCACCTCTTCCTGTAATTTTTAACATGACCCTTTTGTTTCTTGATATTATCGTTTCATTCTCTCTATGCTATTTTTGGGTATAAATGTATAATCCTGTCAAATCTGGTTTTGTCTTTTGTTTTGGATGTATTGGTAGTAGAGCAGTGGCTGATGTAAAGAGGTAATTGCTGCCCAACTGCATTTATTGGTATATTTTTGTGTAATTCTTTTAGAAATTTGAGACTTGGATTAAATTTTTATAAAAAGTTACACGTAAAATGTAAAAATATTTTATCTTTACTGATCAGGTCTAGTTTAATTTCAAGTACGTCACTAACTAAAGAAACATTTTATTGAACTGTTTTTCGACTTTTGTTTTCCGCACAGACGGTTCCAGGCTATGATGTTGCCGGCGTAGTGGTTAAAGTTGGAAGTCAGGTGAATGGTCTGAAGGAAGGGGATCAAGTGTATGGAAACATCAATGAGAAGCCACTGAATGGACCAAAACAGTTCGGGTCTTTAGCGGAATACACTGCCGTCGAGGAGAAATTATTGGCCCTGAAGCCTAAGAATCTTGATTTCGTGGAGGCGGCCAGTCTCCCTCTTGCAATTGAGACGGCATACGAAGGCCTTCTTAAGGCTGGTTTTTCTGAGGGTAAATCCATTCTTGTTCTTGGTGGAGCTGGTGGCGTTGGATCGCTTGCGATTCAGGTAAAGAAAATAATAAAACTCTAATTGATCCTTGTCTTTTTTATTGTAGCTCCATTTGAAATTGCTGTTGGAGATTCTGAGTATTGTGCTTTCTGATTTGTAGCTTACTGAATTACATCCGGTCTATATCTGATGTTGCCTACTGAAATTATCTTCTAAATGAAAAAGGGAGAAAAAAAAAAAAACGTGTCTTCAGACAGAAAAGTGTTCTAGTCATTAATTCAAAAATTCTACTAAAAGTTAGTACTTCTTTGCACAGGTTGCAAAACATGTGTTTGGCGCATCAAAGATAGCTGCCACTTCCAGCACATCAAAACTTGAATTTCTGAAAAGCTTGGGTGCTGACTTAGCTATTGACTACACTAAAGAGAACTTTGAAGACATGCCGGAGAAATATGATGTAGTTTACGATGCAGTTGGTGAGTTCAATAATCTCCATTCAATCTTTGCTAGATCATGGCTCGATGAGTTATAAGTATGCATTTTTTCTCTATTTCGAACATGACAGGACAAAGCGACAGGGCAGTGAAAGTAGTGAAGGAAGGCGGGAGTGTGGTTGTCCTAACCGGTGCTGTAACCCCGCCAGGTTTCAGATTCGTGGTCACTTCAAATGGAGAATATTTAAAGGATCTGACTCCATATCTGGAGAGTGGCAAGGTGAATCCGATAATCGATCCTAAGGGACCCTTCCCTTTCGACAAGGTTAACGAAGCTTTCTCATACCTGGAAACGAACCGGGCTACTGGTAAGGTGGTCATATACCCAATTCAGTGAGAAAATATAGAAAGTATTATTTTAGGTGTGTAAATGAGATTGTCTGATGCGAGGATGTTTGGATGAATAAATTCGGGATTAGCAGGATTGGTCGCGGCAAAGTCTGAGTGTTTGATCCACCATAAGAGATGATTGCAATGTGTTAAAAGGGTGAATCAAATTTCAAAATTCTTAATCACACTCAAATATAATATAGGGAAATTTCATTGGTCAAGTATCGTAAACTCGGACTCAATATTTGATAGCATATTTATTACGCGAGAAGAAAAAAAATGGTGGAATTATTACAAAGAATATAGCTCCTTCGTATTTTCAAATGTGTGAATAACAACACTGAACACTTGCTTATATTTATGAGCATGGAATAAAAATCCACCTGCGCTTATTCAATCAAATCCGGGGGAATTAAATTGGTTTATTCTTCTTCACTCAGTTGTATGGATATTCATGCATATATGATCAACATTAAATTTAAGGTAAAAATTTGTGTGAGACGATCTCACGGGTCGTATTTTGTGAGACGAATTTATTATTTGGGTCATCCATAAAAAGTAATATTTTTTATGTTAAAAGTATTACTTTTTATTGTGAATATCAGTAAGATTGACTCGTCTCACAGATAAAGATTCTTGAGACCGTCTCAAAAAAAAACCTACTCTAAATTTAAATATATAATTAGATACGTAAGAGAGAGGCTTTCAGCTATCCAGTCGCTTGTAATCAAATCAATATAAATAAACTGGTTGGGTTGACCCAAATGCAAAAGTGATGTTAAGTCAGCAGTGCAAACAATTAAATGCTAGTTTTTATTCTCCCGTTAAATTTAATAACTTCCACTGGAAAAATAATGAAAAATTTAATTTAATGTTGTATTTGAATATTTTCTCAATCCTAATTTAAATGACTTTTTTTTATAGTCTAATTTCAATATTTGGTAGTTTTTTTTTCTTATGATTATTTTCGTTAATATATCTAAATTAAAAGTATAGAAAAATGTGTAACCAATTTAACTTCAGATTTAAAAAAATCCAACGTGATGAATTTTAAATATACACAAAATAAATTCCTCAATCGATTCAATGATTAAAAATATATAGAAAAATAAGTATATAACGAGCTTTGTTATTATTAATTAACAATGATAAAAATGGTAGCAGTTATGCCACAAATTGGATTAGGGCCCGATCCCGATCCCGACTTACTGACCCAGGTTTATTGTGACAACCAGCTTAGAATCAATGGCGGAGCCAGCCACGCTGCCGGAAACAGCTGCCACCGATCCCGTTCTCACTAATGACCAACCAGATTCCGATAATTCGACCCCCAAACCATCCATCCAATCCGATCTATCTTCCTCATCGCTAACCCCTTTCCCTAATATGAGCGCGCCTCCTCCGCCGTCGATCCAGCCATCCTTTCGCCTTGCTGTTCCTCTTGTTCCGGTTCCCTCTTCCGGCTCCACGCCCCTGTTTTCACCTGTTCCTCCATATCAGAATCACGGAGTTCCGCCGCCGGGGGTGAGCGCGATGCTGCATGTGACGATGGCTTCAGCTTCGGGATTCGGGAGTGGCGCGCCGCCTCAATTTTTAATGGCTCTGGCGCAGCAGGTTTTTACGCCTCCTTATGCCATGGCCTCGCAGCCTTTAAGATACCCAATGCCCCTGCCAAATGGCTATCCCCCGACCCCTCAGACTTTTCCCCAAGGTTCGATGCCATCTCCGGGTGGGTCCTTTCTCCGTTTCTGACACTGTCTCGCCCTCTCTTAATTTAACTGTGTGTGATGTCTTGTTCTTCATATGCATCATCTTATGAAATATTTTTTGAGTTAATATTACATGGTTAATTCAAAAATAAAAAGTTTGCTGTAATTTTGAATTTTAAAGTTATACGACTTAGCACTTCTAAACGTTTTAAGCTGTGATGAACTTGGCAGTGGATTGCCTTGATTCTATTGTATGCCACGTAGGCATTAACATCATGTTGAAACTAGGACTATAATACATATTCATACTTGAGCTTCATTTATATAGTATGATATGATATGTTGATGAAAAAGGAAGAATGAGTGTCATTAAGGTGTGGGGAGAGCTATATGTTGGTTGGATTTAGGGGTATCGATGACTATGTTTTCTCCTACATTGCACTCATGATTGATTACGTTGGGAAAGGTTGGAAGGCTTCATTAGAGACTACTGAGTATCCCAATGCTTCAACTCCTTTTTTGTTGGTATGAATGCAATTTATTTGTTTGGTTTCTTTGATTAATTTAGCTTAAGTGCCAATTTAGTACTAGAATGATAATGTCTGTAATATTAATTCATAGAAAACAAGGAATAGGAAAAAAAAGCATCTAACTGAAGTCCAGGTAATAGGCTGAACAAAATGTGATTTGCCTCTGATGAAATACAACGCATTTCTGGTACTCCTATTTTAATCATGAGGATACTTGTTGTAGTTATAAGAATGTTTATCCCTTTCATGGGATTTTAATTTTTGAATTGCCGACAGCAGACTCTATTAAAAGTTGACTGCAGCCATGCCTATGTCAATCAAGGTATCACAATCTTCTCGTTCCCAATTTGGTTTTAGTTTTCTATGCATTTTATTAAAATGACACCTAAAACCATTGATATGGGGTAATGTAATTAAATGTTTTAGGCCTTTATCTTAGTTCTGTTTTTTTTTTATCGCTCTAGCGTGAGTGAGAAGTTGATTTTCTCTTCTCAAAACTCAAATTAAATCTTCGCATACGGTGCCTGGAATTGGATAGTTTTTGATCCGCATTCTGTTTTACAAGTGAGGTTATGATCTGTTCACTTATTCCTGATTCATGAATTCGAGTTATATTGTTTTGATGTCCCTTCAGGTTCTATATTCTGCTGGTGAATGTTGTCGTACCTGTTTATTTTTTTGGTAACAACGGATGATTTGTCATATTGGTTCTTTTATACACATGATTTCCAGCTATATGAAGGAACATTGTATGTTGTCGCGAACAAATTCTGACACATTAGCCTAGATCTCGTGTCTCCTTGTGCAGGCGTTTGTTATCCTTCTCCTTATGCCCCAATGATACGTCCAGGATTCCTCCAACACCGCTTGTTGGTGTCATGCCGTCTCTGGCACGTCCGCCGATCATTGGAATCCGTGGTCCTTTTACTTCTCCTGTTGTTAGGCAACCTTTTATCCCAAGTGCTGTAATAACTGAGAAGCCGCAGACAACTGTATATGTTGGGAAGATATCGTCAACTGTGGAAAATGATTTCATGCTTTCTCTGTTGCAAGTACAAGAATCGTACTTTATACTTGGCTGCCACTTTTTTTTTTAAACTTATCGAGTCTAATGTACTGTGTGCTCACTTCAATGAAATCTTACTTTTTATTTTTTCTGAAGCTTTGTGGGCCTGTAGAGGGTTGGAAACGGGTGCAAGATCCTACTAATGGGATTCTGAAAGGCTTTGGATTTTGCGAGTTTGAGTTTGCTGTAGGAGTTCTTCGTGCAATGCGACTTCTCAATAAATTATATGTCGATGGACAGGAGTTAATGGTATTTGACACTTGTTCAATAATTGTCCAATATTTTTTCAAGCTGGCAATCTTCACTTCAAGACACTGGATTGCCAGAAAATCTTTTCTTCTTGCTAAGTATTTGGCTTTGATGGTTGAAATAAATATCTCAGTCTACAGAGTACTCACTAAACACAAGTCAATGTGATATATCAAATTTAAACTAAAATCACATGCTAATTGTTTCCTTCTCATAGTTCATATCTCTTTCTTGATAGCATAGTTAATATCTCTGTCTTGATAGGGCCTTTTTTCAATAACCCCGGATGCATTCTCGTAATGTAAATAACTTTCGCCTATAACTTTCTTCTAAATTATCAATTTTCTCGTAAAAATGTTGGACTTCTTTTTGGCTTATATTTAGTGGACTTGATGAATTTGCAGTTAAAAGTTAATCAAGCAACTTCTGTTTATCTTGAAAATTATGTGAAGAAAAAAATTGAAAGCACGAAGACTATCCAAGGATCAGAAACAGAAGTTTCTGGGACAGGGGAACCAACTGCATCAGGTTCTGATAAAAATGAGTCTGTGAAGCCTTCTTTAGAGGAAGAGAAAAAAGATGACGGGGAAAAATTGAATAAGGAAAATCGTGATGATGCCAATTTTGGTATTGTAACTGATGAAGACATGGAAGCAGACCGTGAGGCTCTTGAAAAGCTTACTAGCATGCTAGATGAGAGGTCAAAGAACAAACCTCTGCCACCCCCACCCCCACCTCTACAAACAGCTGTTGATGGTCCTGGCAACTCAAACTCAGAACAGCCTTCTGGGTCAAGGGATGGAGAATCAGAAACAGATGTGGCAAAGCATGGTGAGTTTCGCTTTTGCCTGTGAATGGAAAAGATGTTCCTTTTTTCACTTCCTCAGTTGGAATTCGTTTTTAAGGGTGCCGGGCATTATTATCCCATGGAAACACTTTTGTCCATTAAACTTTGGTTCTCCATAAGCACCCCTGACATGTTTCAATTTTGTTTTGCAGACGCTGAAGACAAAATTGAAGATGAGAAGACTGGTGAAAGTTAGCTCTCGAGTGATCATGACAGGACTGAAACTGGTTCTCCGGATAGGAGTAGAAGGCATGATAAGAGCAGAGACCGAAACCGTGTATCAAGGCGAGAAAAGGAAAAGGAATTTGAAAGATATGAGAGGGAGCGAGAGCAAGAACGGGTTAAGAGGGAGAAAGATAGATAATATAAGAGCAGGGAAGAAGAACGCAGGTACAAAGTGTGTGAAAAAGATTGGGAAACTAGGGAAAGAGAGAGAGAGCATGGGCGGAAGAGAGAGCGTGAGAAAGAGAAAGAGAAGTCTCAAGAAAGGAAGTGGGAAATAATGGACCAAGAGCGTGATAGTGATGATGGCTATGGGAAAAAGAGGAAATACAAGACTAGCGATGAAGAGAGGAAAAGGAGACAAAGGGAGAAGGAAGAGGACGTGGCTGATAGATTGAGAGAGGGAGAAGAGATTGCAGAATCTAAAATGAAGACTGAGGAAGAACTGCTAAAAAAACAGCAGGAGACTCAGAAAACTATATCTGCTGGACCAACTAATGGGCATGAGAGTACCATTTTCCCCAATGATGCATCATATCTTGAAGATCGGATTAAAGCAGTTGATCAGACCTCTGACCTCCTACCAAGCGGTGGAATATATGAAAGTAATTTTTTAATTTTATGATATGTTGCTAATGCACCTTCCACATCTCGTGTCTTAGATCACTTTGGTTGATTGCAGGTGAAGTGGTATTACAGAATGGCATCAATGATGAAACTGTTAATGCTGCAACAAATGAGCAACAGGAACCTACCAGAAAGTTTGGTTTTGGTCTTTCAAAGTCTGGGAAAAGAGCTGCAATCCCTTCTGTATTTAATGAGGATGAGGATGAGGATGCACACAAGGAAAAGAAGATGAGGCCACTGGTCCCGATTGATTACTCAACCGAGGAACAGCAAACAGTTCGATCTTCCATATTGGAAGGCCCATCTACCAACATGGTTGCGGCAACAGAATATGTAAATCGAATTTCAACTGTGAAACCTAAAGAAGAGAAACTTGGAATAGAAAAAGAAAAAAGCAGGCGTTAGAAATCTAGCCAGTGCGATCGTGGTAGATACGAAGAGACTAGTAGTACTCGTGAGAATAGCAGAAAGGATCATTCGGACAGGGAGAGAGCAAATAAGTTGAAGACACCAGAAAACCAAAAGCTCTTGGATGCTAAGCAGCTGATTGACGCAATTCCAAAGATCAAAGATGAATTGTTCTCGTACGAGATAAACTGGGTTATTTACGAACAGGTGACTTAAATTTGCCGATGTCTAAAATTTAAATTTTTTGTTTGATATATTTTGATTTTGCTTTTTCCTGTGAAATGATCAAATATCATCCGATTATTTCCAGATGTGTTGGAAAAAGTTAGCACTGCATGGTGAATGAATATAGAACCATCTTAATTTAACCAATCAAGCATCCCACTTTGTCTAAATTTCTCATTACTCAACTAAGTATATAACCGTGAAGGTTTCTTGAAAGTCAGGAGTTTACCGTGGGGCCTCCCTGACTATACTAGAGTTTTGCACTAACTTTATTTGAATATCTACCATCTTACATATAAATGTTACCAGACCCTAAGTTTGAAATATTTGATCTCTCTATTTTCTTCTCCTGAAATAAACAGGCACCATTTTGTGTGCAGCTTATTAGTTTTGTGTTTGCATTTTACAGAACGCATTGCACGAGAGAATGAGACCCTGGATATCAAAGAAGATCACTGACTTTCTGGGAGAAGAAGAAGCTACACTTGTGGACTACGTAGTTTCCAGCACTGAGGAACACATAAATGCCAGTGAGATGTTTGAACGTCTCCAATCTATTCTAGACGATGAAGCTGAAATGTTTGTGCTAAAGATGTGGAGAATGCTCATCTTTGAGATCAAGAAAGTAGAGACTGGCCTAGCACCAAAGCCTAGGACTTGAGCAGAAATTTGGCAAAAACAGAATAATCTTTGTTTCCATTGATTGTTTCTGTTTGTTTTACCGCTGCATTTTCCCGTGTTTTTAGAGAGGGTTAAATTAAATCGCAGTGTTGCTACTTTCGATGTTGTGACCTACGGTTCATTTCATTCAGGATAAGATAGAAACATGTTGCAACCTTATAAAATGTTCTTGCAGTTTAAACAGATAAGGGTTGGGTGACACGCATATCCTCTCTTGATTTTACTTGACGTTCTTAATGCATCATCAGGCAAGCAGCATCCATATCAAGCAAATTGGTCCCATAGCTGTACCAGGTAATGTTGGGGCTAAAATAGGCTTGGACATTACTTTTATTTTTGGGCTTTTAATGTTGGGCCGCGGAATCAATGTTACAATGAGCTGGAAAGTTATTAAAATTTATTACCTTTTGTCTAAATCTGTATCAGAATAAGATGCAATAAATCATTTATTATTGTCAAAATCATTTGTCAAAAATTGTTATTATGACTTCAAAAGAATGTTACTTGGTAAACCATGGAATTCCAACTTAATTTTTGAAGTGTGACTTCATAATGCAAGTGGGATTAATTTATTTAATGTGGCAAACAATCAAGTTTGTAATCTTCAGCAAGCATTATATATCAATACACCCGCATATACGTATAATATGAATGAGTAAGTATTTTGTGATATAGTGTCATATATTTTTATTCGTGATACAGGTTAACTATGCTCATATTTACAATAAAAAGTATTATTTTTAGCATAAAAAGTAATACTTTTTTATGAATGACTCAAATAAAAGATAAATCATCGTCAAATTTTGAATTTTAAGATAAAAATACATGTTTGTAAAGAATTAATGAATTTATAATTAGAATATGTATAAATTCATATTTATACAAACAAAACGGAACCCTTGCAATAATTACTTTTGGTTATTGAGACGTATATTTTTTCCCAAAATACCCCTATCCTATGTATATAATTATTTTTTACGGGGAAAAAACATGACAAAATTAGAACCCCATATAAACGTTGAAGCAGAAAAAAATTACAACAATATCAATATATTTCGATATATGAACAAAACTATACTAATTTTAGTATAGTAAACATGTAATGATTATACTATAATATTTATAATTACACAAAAACTATTGTTAGATTGTCTCACATACCAATTTTGTTAGGCGTCTCCGACCCGATCCAACTCATGAAAAAATATCTTTTTTTATGTTAAAATATTAATTTTCATGATAAATTAATATGTATCATGGATAAAAATTTTTGAGACCATCCCACAAAAGAACTATTTTAAATTTATAAATCTTTTTTATTTTTTATTTGGATGAACATGAAGTTTCAGAATAAATTATAAAACTAGAAGAGAAATCTCACTAAATTCGCCCCTTCTTCATACTTTGGGATCATGAATCCATTACTTACCTGATTCAAGCCCAAAGGAGTAAAAGATTGTTGAGAAGGAATAGCCCAATAGTTCAACTAAGTAAGCCCAAAAACAATCGAAACATAACAGGCCCAAAACTATATTATGGATTATTAAATTATTCCTAGGGTTCTTGAAGCGGAGCACGTCTTACATAGAGTTAGCCTCACTCAGAGTAGTCTGTCAGCTAAAGTTCAGCAGCGATGGCCGTCGGGTATTTTCTCTGTTTCTGTTGATTTTATTTACAATTTCTCGTAAATATATTCATCACTTAATATATGAAACTATTTTATCATAATATCACTCCTTTTAATCATATCGTTTATTTTCAGAAAGAACAAGAGGATTTCAAAGGGTAAGAAGGGAGGCAAGAAGAAAGTGTGAGTATTCTGAACGGTGCTAGTTTTAATATAAAGTGACGGTTTTTGGCTAAAATTGCGTTTGTGATTTATAACAGGACTGATCCGTTTGCCAAGAAAGATTGGTATGATATCAAAGCGCCTTCAATATTCAATACCAGAAATGTTGGCAAAACCCTTGTTACTCGTACTCAGGGTACAAAGGTATAATAATTATTGTATCACATTGTTAAGTTTCATATCAAAGATTTGATTTTTATTCATCTTGTGAGTTAGTGTCGAAGGAATTATTGTTTTTGAAATTCGGATGTAGCTCTAGGTAATTTTCACAAATCTTCGATGTGATCATTGTGTTTGGCCAGCCTGCTGTTGCCGTTCACTTTTTCTTATCAGAAATAATGTTTTTTCCAAGTTTTGTTTACTTTGTCACATGTATTATTCTCATAGGTTAGCTGATCTGTGTTGGATTTTACTTGTATCTTGTTATCTGTGAAAAGCTCGGTCATTCTTTCTGTAGCCTTGCTTTATTTGTGTGGTATTTCTGTTTTTCTCTTTATCATGATTCATGTGTCTGCGTCTTGGGTCCAAAAAAGTGTAATTTACTTTTGTTTTTTGGAGCAAGTTAATCTACTTATTTTGAGGAAATGTATTCATCATGTTGCATTTATTTTAAGCATTTTGCAAAGGATCTTTCTTTTTTCATGTCATGAGTGTTTCATGGATACCTTAGTTGTCTATTTAAATCTTATGGTGGATGTTGGAGTCTGGTTTTACATGCTTTTGAACTAATGCACGGTTTTATTTGATCTTGATTAAGGTAAAATCTATAGTTATAACTTATAACTAGCAGATTTTGCAGTAAGAATTTGTATATCGTAAAGTTTAAGCTCGAATCTCAAAATCAGAAGCATACTTTATTAAAATGTGCTTCCGTGAGAGGGATGTTATATTACAATCTAAGCAATCTCTTATCAATCATATGCAAGAAAATATGTCAAATATTTACATCTCTATACAAAAATGAATGTGTATTATTTTAATTTTTAGTTGTTTTCACCCATCCTTGCATTAAAAGTGCGTTAAAGGGTGCCTTGAACCTCTAAAGCATATCAAGACCCGTGCTTCACTACGAAGTGCTTCAACAAAATTTTTTTGGTTTGTTTATTTTATGCACATGTTTAAGGAAGTTGTGGTATGACGAGTGTTGATGTATTAATTAATGTTCCTCAGGAGATACTAGGTAGACAAACAAGTGCTCAAATGAAGAGAAAATGGTCTTTTTCATTTTTATTTGATGGTTCTTTTCGTGCTTGTTGAAATTATGAAATGCAATACTTGTTCTAATGGAGTTGAATGTTTTTTATGCTTTATTTTACATGTGTCATGTTCAACATTTGTTCTTTCTATCAGATTGCTTCGGAAGGACTCAAGCATCGTGTCATTGAGGTGTCCTTGGCTGACCTTCAAGGTGATGAAGACCATGCCTTCAGAAAGATCCGCTTGAGAGTTGAAGATGTTCAGGGCAAGAACGTTCTCACAAACTTCTGGGTATGAAGGAGCTAAAGATGCAAACTCTTTTGTGATAATGTGCATTCTGTGTATCTAATGCCTTTTATTTCCTTGGTGAGCTGCAGGGTATGGACTTTACTACTGATAAGTTGAGGTCACTTGTGAAGAAGTGGCAGTCATTGATTGAGGCTCATGTTGATGTCAAGACAACTGACAATTATACTCTGAGGATGTTTTGCATTGGTTTCACGAAGAAGCGTGTGAATCAGCAGAAGAGGACATGTTACGCCCTTTCCAGTCAAATTCGTCAAGTAAATACTTGAATTATTACAAACTTGTTTCAAATTTATTCACACCATGTATATGTTCCTTCATCCTTAATTTGGCGTGGCTTATGTTGAAGTAAATGTTCTGTTTCAGTAATATATCGATTTCATGTGGATGATTGTTTTTCCTTTAGATCCGGAGGAAGATGCGGGAAATCATGGTTAACCAGGCACAATCTTGTGATCTCAAGGATTTGGTTCAAAAGTTCATTCCTGAGTCAATCGGAAAAGAGATTGAAAAGGCTACTTCTAGCATTTACCCTCTGCAAAATGTGTACATTAGGAAGGTTAAGATCTTAAAAGCTCCCAAATTCGACCTTGGCAAGTTAATGGAGGCAAGTTTTTATTGTCCATCATCTCCTTTTAGCCCTATGTCACTATTAATAAGTTAGCCTTCACCGTCTTGAAGCAATAAGATTGGTATCTTTTATATTTTTGTTCATGATTCAAGAAAAAATGTGATGACTGCACTGGTCGTCATCAGAACATCTATGAAATACGGGATCTAACTTCTGTTAACCATGTCTATTACATAGGACACAAACCGAGAGTCGATTCATCTTTTTCTGTTGTATCATAAATTTTGTCTGTATTTGCATGAACTTGAAGGTTCACGGCGATTATAGTGAAGACGTCGGTATCAAGCTGGAGAGGCCTGCTGAGGAGACTATGGCTGAGGTGGCCGAAGTCGTCGGTGCTTAGATTTTGCTGATACCACCCAAGTTTTCTTTTATTCCTTTGCACTGGTGACTCCAGTTTAGGGAAAGTCTGATAATGTGACGTTGGATGTTAATTTTGTTTTCTTTTGTTTGGTCGGCAATCCTCTTTAACCTGCACTTTTGCCAGAACTACATTAAAATATCACCTTTTGTTTTTGAAGCAATTGAAGTATTACTTTTAATCTTATAATTCTATTTTTCTCAATTTTGACTCTTAATCTTATCGTTACTATGTTTGCATTGATGAATTTTGTTCTCATTTGTTGTAATATTTAAAATTACGGAAATTTGCATGCCAAAATTTGTTAAGAAATTGTATATTTTATATATAACTAGTCAAAATTCCGGTTGAACGCCGAAAGAGACGAGATGCAAAAATAATTACTCATAATGATCAAAATAGGCTTTTGAAGTAACAATTTCTTCAAACAAAGGTCAACACATGGAACAAAAAAAAGTAAACATTCAAAATCAATTAATTCGTTAAGAAATACAAATTCCATCGTCAGCTTCAATTTGAATGCAAATATAAAACAACTGGAAAAACACTAAACTTAAAAGAAAGTTGTCATGAAAATCAGTCGATGGTTTCAACCAGTAGTCAGCATCATCTTCACAAATTCATCGTAATTAACTTGCCCGTCGCCATCCAAATCGGCTTCTCTAATCATCTGCTCAACCTCATCATCGCTTAATTTTTCCCCTAAATTGATCATTACATGACGCAGCTGAGGCAAATATAAAAAATATAATTAAGGAAATCTACCTTCGCGCAAAACGTCTTTTTATTAAAAAATAGAGCGGATATTGTATTAACATGACAACTATTGTTACTTACAGCAAAACATATTGGGTTGCTCCTCCAAATATTCCATGGGTCGGAGTTACATTATGATTAATAAATATCCTAGCTAGATTATCCAACACTTGCAATATTTGATTCAATTTTATCTCTAAGCTAATCAATATATGAAGGGGAAGGGCACCTCAGTAGCTGAAATGTAACCATTTTGATCTTTGTCAAACACTTTGAATGCTTCCTTGAGCTCCTCCTCGGAATCAGTGTCCTGGAAATTATTCTTTCTACATTATTATTATTACCACCAAAGCCAAATGTTTGAATGTACATACCTTGACTTTCTTGGCCATGAGAGTCAAGAACTCAGCAAATTCGATAGTCCCATTCCCGTCAGAATCAACTTCATTAATCATATCTTGAAGCTCCTCCTCACTGGGGTTCTGATCCAGAGACCTTATCACTGTTGCCAATTCTTCGATGGTAATACAACCTGCGTATGTAAATTTGAATTAGGAACAAACCCATCATAAATATAGCTACCAATAATTCATTTCATCGATCGAGTTGACAATATTTATTCCTCTCAAACTCAGAAAAGAAGAAACACTAACCATCACCATCTTTGTCAAATAGACTGAAGGCTTCTTTGAACTCAACAATCTGTTCTTCATTAAGTACTGCATCAACCATGGAGATAGGTTTTCTTAAGGTAACAATGGACAAAAAAATACTTGAAATTACTTTGGTTTGGGGGAGAGAGAGATCGATGGGTATTATATCGTGTATAGCTAGCTCAATCCTGGCTGGCTTTTTATATCATGTAGTAACGAGAGATGGGACATGCAAAGCCGTAGTAAACGCATCTAAAGTTTACAAAAAAAAAAAAATAAAAAAAATAATATCATATATTAAAAAAAAATGAGGAGTAGTCAAGAATAGAGTAGGTCAATGTCGTGCTAGTGGGAGAATATACGAATATTTCTCAGCGAAAAAGCCAAGTCAGTGTAAATTCTTTTTTAACAATAAAATGCTCGAGCTAGTAGCTTGATTTCTTTGACCCGATCCCCTTAGCAATTTTGACATGCATCTTACGTAATTATCATCAAACAACGAAGCTCAGCTCAGCTCGATGTGATAATTATGAAATGGTCGGTGGGTAGAATTGCATATTTCCTACTTATAAACGGAACACGATTGGATAAAAACTGCTAGCTGCATGTAGAAAACGAGTGATATACATACATACATACATGCATGTGACAGCATGTGTGACAAAAGGGCAACGAAAAACATGATCAGCTGAATAGGTCAAAAATGGAGTAATGTAATCGATTGTGAATAACATTAAGAAGTCGAAAGAATCTCCCTTGACAACGAGTCCTCTACTCGGTTTCTTTTACTCTCGTCTCTTGGATTTTCTTCACCTAATTCTACCATTTTACAGCTCCAATTTGATATCTCATGAGTTATTTCCCTTAGGTTTCAAGTCAACTAGTTTTGAGATTCTTTTAAAAAAAACGGTGATCGTACGTTAATGTTTACTTGACTATATATGAACTCGCAAGGCCGCAATCGCCATTGAATCAGCATAAACTTTATATTATTTCATTTTACACATACATAAAGATTATACTGTACGTACATCCTTTTTGTACGGTGGTTCTGTCACGAACCCACCTGATTTGGAAGCAACGGGCTTTACATAGGAATAATTGAATTGGACTGAAAATCGGGCTTTATTTAATAAGCCCGTCTTTCTTAGCTGGGCTTTAGTCTATTTCTAGTTAAAGGAGAAGAACAACAGCCCATCTACCAGAACAAGCCCACAAAGTGTATGACCCAAATCAATGAAAGAGAAAGCCCAAAGTGCTAAAAGCCCATGAAGAAGCCCATCACTCAATGTAACAGAATATTGTTTGATTAGTTGTAACAAACAGGGGTTAGGTGTCAATCTTTTATTTGTTGGATCTAGGATAAATGTATACGTGAAACTGAGAATCAATCAAGCAATAAAATTCATCTCTTAGATTTCTTTTTCGTTTTCTCTATTATGGTATCAGAGCCTTCAAGAAATGGCTGACGCCTCTCTTGATCCTGGCTCCGTATCGTCACCAAATATTGCTTCTCCCAATCCAAATCTTATACTCGTAAATCCAGCAAATCAGATCAACTCTGTTAAACTAACAGATGAAAATTATCTCTTATGGAATCTACAAGTTTTAGCTGGACTAAGAGGACTTGGTCTTGAAAGTTTCATTTCAACTCATCCCCCTGTTCCTTCTCGTGTTATCTTCAGTGATGGAGCTTCGGAAATTGTTAATCCAGCATTCATTGCTTGGTGCCGTCAGGATCAACTCCTGTTTTCTTTCCTGTTGGCATCCATGAGTGAAAGTGTTCAAGCCCAAATGATTGGCTGTGATACTTCTGTTCAGCTATGGTCTCGGGTGTCCACTCTTTTTGCTACACGCTCAAAGGCTCGGGTGATGCATTACAAGCTGCAACTGCAAACGTTCAAAAAAGGGGATTTGAGAATGAAGGATTATATTAGTAAGATGAAAGGTTTCATGGACTTACTTGCTGCTTGTGGTCATCCCATTTCTGATGAGGATCAAATTTTACATATTCTTGGTGGTGTGGGAATTGAGTATGATTCGGTTGTAGTGCATATTACCTCCCAAACTGATTCTATCAATTTTTCTGAAGCTAGTGCACTTCTCATGTCTCATGAAGGGAGACTCGATTCTCACAACCTCAATGTTACATCTCCACCAACAGCAAACACTGCTATATTTCCCCAGCAACGGAAAATAGACAATCAAACCCCTACACGACAGTCCTTTCCTTCATCACAAAGAAGCCGAGGAAGAGGAAGATATGGTAGAGGAGGAGGTCGAAAACCATGGTTCACTAACAATGGCAAACCAACCTGTCAAATTTGTGGGATTCAGGGTCATGTTGCTGAAATTTGTTACCACAGGTTTGACAAAGAGTTTGTCCCAACTCAGCGTTTTTCCGGACCTCCTCGCACTTCTCAAGCTTATTCAGCTGCCTTTACCACCACTAAATCTGAATCCTCACCTGAAGAATGGTGGTTCCCAGACTCTGGAGCATCCCATCATGTTACTCATGATCTTTCCAATCTTTCCACTAAGAGCGAGTACACTGGAGATGGTAAGATACACATGGGAAATGGTGCAGGTTTGTTCATCTCTCACATTGGCAAGTCTAAATTATCCTCCCCTTCTTCCTCTCGAGATTTCATTTTAACTAATCTTCTTAGAGTTCCTATGATAACAAAAAATCTTATTAGTGTGAGCAAATTTGCTCAAGATAATCATGTTTTCTTTGAGTTTCATCCTCATTTCTGTCTTGTGAAGGATCTAGCGACACAAGCAATCATCCTCCATGGAACTTTGCATGAAGGTCTCTATAAGTTTGACCTTGGGAAGCCAGTCTCAAATTCTTCCTCACAAGCACTCTGTTTCAACTCTGCCCTTCCTCCAGCCAATAGTTCAGATCAAGAGTTACTCACTGATCGTCGTCCCTCTTCAGTATTAGCACAATGGCATCTTAGGCTAGGACATCCCACTTTCGCTGTAGTCAAGAAAATTTTACGTACTTGTAATGTTCCTTTTTCCAGAAATGAGATTGTTGATTTTTGCAATGCTTGTGAACTTGGAAAAAGTCATCAATTACCCTTTTCCTCTTCAAACACTACTGTCTCTATGCCCCTTGAATTAATCTGTTGTGACGTATGGGGACCTGCTCATACCACTTCCAGAAATGGTTCTCGGTATTACCTAAGTTTTGTTGATGCTCATAGCCGTTACACTTGGATATACTTTCTTAAACTTAAATCTGAAGTTGCACAAATATTCATGCGTTTCAAGAAACATGTTGAACTTCAGTTTGATAAGAAAATCAAGTGCATTCAATCTGACTCAGGTGGGGAGTTTAAATGTTTGACCCCTTTTCTTCAAAATTGTGGTATCATTCACCGATTTTCTTGCCCTTACACATCTAAACAAAACGGGCTTGTTGAACGCAAACATCGCCATATTGTCGAAACTGGACTTTCACTTCTTGCTCATGCATCAATACCGCTTTCTTACTGGGAAGATGCATTCTCCACTGCTGTTTACCTTATCAACAGGCTTCCCACTTCAGGCCTCCATGGAGTAATTCCACTCCAGAAACTTTACAACAAAGCTCCGAATTATTCTCTTCTTCGTACTTTTGGTTGCCTTTGTTTTCCCTGCCTTCGTCCATATAATGCTCACAAACTTGAGTTTAGATCATCTCCATGCACTTTCCTTGGGTATAGTGATCTTCATAAAGGCTATAAATGCATTAACAGCTCAGGAAGAGTTTATATTTCAAGACATGTAAAGTTTGATGAACTCACATTTCCCTTTGCTTCTTCAAACTCTAACAGCTCCATCTCTACTAACATCACTTCAGATTCTTCTTGTTTATACCTACCGCATATTCAATCACCCCCATCTCTTCCCATCTCTCCTGAGCCTACTGTCTCATCACCTTCTACCACAAACTCTCAAACACATACACTGCCCCCTGATACTTCCTTTGCTCCCCCTTCTCCAGTGGCAACTGCTTCTCCTTCCCATGTGAATCACCATCCCATGATCACTCGTGCTAAAGATGGTATCTACAAACCCAAGGTCCTGGTAACTACCACCTCAGCAGATTCTGAACCCTTAAACTTCAAAGATGCTCAATCACGTCCTGAATGGTGCGCTGCTATGCAATCTGAATATGCTGCCTTGATGCAAAACCATACATGGTCTTTAGTCGAGGTTCCCTTGAGTACACCTCTCATCGGCTGTAAATGGGTGTTCAAGACTAAAACCAATCCCGATGGCTCAGTTGCACGGCATAAGGCTCGACTAGTTGCTAAGGGTTACTCTCAAACTCCGGGGCTAGACTTTTTTGAAACATTTAGTCCAGTGGTTAAGCCGACCACCATCAGAATTGTGTTAACTATTGCCATCTCCCAAGGATGGAATGTGAAGCAAGTTGATGTCAATAACGCATTTCTAAATGGTACGTTATCTGAAACAGTGTTCATGACACAACCTCCAGGGTTCGAGATCGTTCATCCAAACAAGCATCTAGTGTGTAAACTGCACAGGGCTCTTTATGGTCTCAAACAAGCTCCGCGAGCTTGGTTTGATAGACTTCGTCACTCTCTTCTATCCATGGGATTTGTTGAGTCCAAAGCTGATGCATCCTTGTTCATTAAACTCACTGCTAATTCAGTTCTCTATGTTCTTGTCTATGTCGATGATATCTTAATCACAGGTAATAACAAGACTCAACTTGATGCCATCATCCAACAATTGAACGGTCAATTTTCTCTCAAAGATCTTGGTGAATTATCTTATTTTTTGGGAATTGAAGTGGTCAAGTCCTCCTCCGGTTCGCTTTTTCTAACACAATCTAAATATACCCGAGACTTGCTACTTCGTACAAAGATGAATGATGCAAAGCCTTTTCCTACCCCAATGGCTACTGGTGTTAAATTATCTTCAGCTGATGATGAGCATTTCTCTGATGCTACTCTTTACCGGAGTACGGTTGGGGCGCTTCAATATTTGACGATTACTCGTCCTGACATAGCCTACAGTGTCAACAAAGTTTGTCAGTTCATGCAATCTCCATCTATTTCTCATTGGAAGGCCGTAAAACGCATTCTTCGATATTTGAATGGCACACTTCAGTTTGGCATTTCTCTCACAGCCTCCTCTGATCTTTCTCTGCAAGGCTATTGTGATGCTGATTGGGGCAGTGATCCTGATGATCGCCGTTCCATGTCTGGATTTTGTTGGTTCCTTGGCAAAGCCCCGATCTCATGGAGTTCTAAAAAGCAATCCGTTGTTTCCCGTTCCAGCACAGAAGCTGAATATCGTAGTCTTGCTAATGCAACAACCGAGTTACTTTGGATTAAATCTCTCTTATCTGAACTACATATACCTTTAAAGCGCACACCAGTCGTGTGGTGTGACAACATCAGCACAATTGCGCTGATGTTGGATCTAGGATAAATGTATACATGAAACTGAGAATCAATCAAGCAATGCAATTTATCTATTAGATTTCTTTTTCTTTCTAGCTCCATCTTCTGGCCCTTTTAAATTATATATTCAAAATATGAAGAAACACTAGCTCTAAAAAAAAACACTAATTATTAAAATATTTCAACAAGAATTGAAGTGATTTTGTGAAACGGTCAATTAATAAAAAAAAATGTTTTTTTATATTAAAATTATTAATTTTGATCGTAGATATGAAACATATATCATATAATCCAGCCATACAAACAATGCGATTCTTTGTGAAAAAGCCACACAAAAAAAGGCCGACAACTTTCGTTACATCAGTTGATCCTGGACGAAATCGAACTTAATAGACCAAACCGAAAAAGCTTCATTCTTCCTATGTTTCTTGTTCAATTAAAAAAAAAATCGTGGGTCTCCTTTGTTTTCTGATTGTGCGTTTAGTTTTTACTTATACGTCAGAAGTATATAAAAAATGCAAACTGGGAGTTCAGGCGAGCTTCGATCGCCGACGGGAGCAGCGGATACAAGAGGGAAACACAGGGTTTCTGCTGAATTGAAGAGACTTGAGCAAGAAACTCGATTCTTGGAGGTTGTTTTTTCTTCTATTGTTTTCTTGACTTAGGTCCTTTATTTGTTTTTGTTATCATAAATTTTTTCATTTGTCTTGTGTCTGGGGTGCTGTAATTTCATTGCAGTGCTGCACATATTATTTTGAGTGGTGAAAGATGAAATCTTGAGGTATATCTTCTGGTCATTTTTCTCTCTTTCATCCTTTTTTCCAAAAAAAAATTATGTTTCATTCAATGACAAAAGAAAATGAAGTTTTAGAGGATTAAGATTTTTACCTAGAGCTTTTTTAATATTGTTGAATGATCCACGATAGGAGTTGCAGTGGATTCTGGAATCCCTCTTTTTGCCAAAAGAGATGGTAGATTCCTGTTGAACCAAATTTATTTTCATTTCTCACAATTAATACTGGAAAAAATGAGTTTTTTTGGAGCCCAGTACGGGATAATAAGTCGACCTTATGAAGTGTGTAGACTTCACGTAATAGGGTGAAGTAAAAACTTTCTTTTAAGAAGTGAGAAAATGGAATTCGACTCAGTCAGTTCATAATTGTGTTATTTAGTATAATTTACCATTACTCAGCTTCAAGCATTCAAACCCTCCTTATAAATTTACAAGCAAGGGGCAGATGCTGACGTTGATCACTCCACTTTTTCACTTGACTGTTGTTGGGATCACCTCTTTGATTGAGTTTTAGGGTTTTTAATTTTTTTCATTTGTTGGATACATGTGGTGTTTACTAGCATGCTTCTTGGAAATGTTGGAGAAACTATTTTTGGAAAAAAACATGCCCACTGATGTGATGAATGTGATCAGTGCAAAATATTGCTTTATGCATCTTATGAGCATTTAATTTTATCTAGATTTAGTAAGTCGAGGACAATTCTTCAGCCAAAAGCGCACACTGTCTAATAAATGAATCTGCAGTTAGATTGAGTTATGTTACATTGTTGGACATTAATGAACATCTTGGTTCACTAGTGTGATTGATGAAGCTAAACCCGAAGAAACTTGACATTTATGTATTATCCAGCCTCAAACAGTCAAACATGGCACTAGAAATACCATAAAAATGTTAAAAATTTAATGCTTGGTTTGACAAGCCCGTAGCTTGATCCAATGTGTGTGAATTATCTTGACCAACTAGTCCACATTATAAATCTGTCGAGAAAGAGAAGTTGGGGAATTTTTTGTTATCAATCAGTTAAGAATTGACCTTTGATATTTTTGCCAAATACATAATGATCCGCAGTCACAATATAATATCTTGTTCCACATAGAAATGTTGAAGGAATGTGATTGGACTTAAAAGGATCAACGACAAACACTTTTACATTTTGTTGAGCGATGACAAATGTTTAGTAGTTGTTAGTGGAGCCCTTCAAGTACATTGTCGCTTGCATTGGCACCTATCTCGTGGGTTCGGAGAGTGATAGAATGGTATTAAAGACAATCCCGAGGAGACTTTTAGACTGGAAAATCTGGCTATATACTCGTGAAAATTCTAGAATGTGAAAGAGCACGATGAGTACATCCATGTCCAATGGGTGAAAATTGTAATACCCTATAATGATGTATAATGTATCATTCCGACAACTTAATTAGTTATTTTCACAAAGTGGGAATGCATGCAAAATAATTGCTTATGGAACTCATTATGCACAATCTTGCTTGTACATATCCTCACCTATAGGACCTAGGACCCAACAAAAGATTAGCTTAAGCAAGTGTATGGGATACTTGGATTATCTTTTATGATGCTTGACAAGAAAATACAAAAATATCTAGTTTTTTTAGCTTTAAAAAGGTATCTAACTAAGGATTCTTTGTTATCGCCATATACATGTTAAAGAATAATTGGTGAAAGTATACTTATAGCTGTCAGATACGAGTACTCTTTTTTGGCAAATGGACTTTGATTTATTCACTTTTATACAGATACCAGTCTTCTCATATAGATTTCTTAATGGTAATTTGATTTTCACTTGTGACTGTATTTACTTGTACGTCCATGCTGTAGAATAATTAACATTTAGAATGCAATTATAGTGCTTTGATTTGTATACTATTAATTTTGTTGGTTTTAAATTGTAAAACTCAAACCAGATTGCTGTAATCAGTTATTTTGGTGAATCTGTCCTTTCAAAACAGCCCATTAAGGATGAACTTCTATCATTTTATTTGTCACGACATAGCTAAAGTCGAAATGTTTTATTGAAAACTGCAAGTACTTGCAAAATTCGAAGTGTTATATTGCAAAGAACTAGTACGTGTGATTCTTTTTTCCCGACAGCTTTTGTGCTTCACTTTCACGACTGTTCGGAATCCTACTCATGATAGTCATTTACCTTTCTCAACTCTTTAAAGTGTATGTGAGAGAATATGTAATGGTGATCTATCTCCACCTATCTACTATGTTGAGAAACTGGATCACCAAATCTTTCTGCCTGTAGTATCTGTGTTAGTTATAATTCCACATAAGAAAGACTAACTCAGTTACAAAATATGCCTCGTGACAGTCTAACCGGCGGCAAAAAGATTTTTTTCAGTGTGATTATCACATTACTAAATACCAAATGGATTTTTTCTACTATAAGTAATTTCTTATGCGAGACAACGTGCACAGGAAGAATTGGAACAGCTCGAGAAAATGGAGAAAGCATCAGCTGCTTGTAAGGAGTAAGTGAGAAGATCTTTAAATGACTTACCACTTTTCTGCTTTAGCATGATATAAATGCCTGACAGTACTTTTATTATTAACAGGATGCTGAGTATTATTGAGACAAGACCAGATCCTCTTCTTCCTGTGTAAGAACTCTAACTTGTGTGACTGTGTCTTTATTCACGAGTGCCATCAGTATGGCCAGTCTAGCGAAGCCAGGAACTTAATGGGGTGAAATTAAGAGTTTAATTTTTTGTTAAAAAAATGGATCATGTTTTTCTCCTTTTTGTATGGGAAAATGTACAAATATATAGGAAAAATTAAAAGGGAGGGCAACGGTCTTGCTGGCCTCCCTCTTTCTCCACGTCTAGTCATGGTCCTGTCGATAAATTTTTTATCCAATCTAACTCAAGCCCATGACCTGTGTCATGCAAAACTAATAGCTGTACTATTCGACCATTTAGTCGGTCGTATGATATTTTCCGTGTCCTTTTCAGATCGAATGGTCCGATAAATCCAATCTGGGATCGATGGTTTGAAGGGCTTCAAGATTCTTCTGGATGTAGGTGCCGGATACTATGATGCTTGCGGCTGATTTCTGGGATTATTATTCTTCAAAAGGTGTTTACGTTAAAGCCTCTCTTACAGCAGGCATCGAGGATAGTTGGACACAACTGTGTTTCGTGTTTAACTAGTTTATGTTTGCGTTGTCAGAAAATTAAAATTCTTTGTCACCCCGTCACCCCATGCCAGCAGATTTGGATTAACGATGTTACATGTACATCAGACGATGAATGGTGCGGTGTTGGATACGACTATTCATTCTATTTAAACATATCTGTGAATGAATGCTAAAATTTTTTACGATGGGATGAACTTATATATTTCATATCACAAATTTATATTTTCAGAAAAAGTAAGCTTAGAATCACCCACCATAATTTAACCTTCAAACTAAGCTTTTCTTCTGAAAAAGCCCATCTTCAAATTACTCAGAAAACCGCACATGGCTGTTCGGAAAAATAAATTATGCTCGTGGAACCAAATCATATTACCAGCAAACAAAGGTGAACAATGCCACTAACGAAATGCTTTCATTGAAAACACGAATATACTGTATAAGTAAACAACTCTAAGAATCCAATTCCATCAAATTACAAATGTTCCCAATATTGTCGACATGATTTCAGATTTTCAAATAGTTGCTTTCCCAGTTACTTTCTGCGCTATCCATCCCATGCCATCGTATAAACCTTCACCAGTAAGAGCGCAACTAGCTTGAATATGCCAATCATGGTTCTTGATACTGTGAAGTGAGAGAGCATCGGTAATTTCAGCAGGTGTCATGCAATCTTTAATATCCTGCTTGTTTGCAAATATGAGAACAACAGCATTTTGTAGATCTTCGTTTGGAAGGAGTCCAAATAATTCGTCCTTCACGATGGAAATCCTAGCTCTGTCTGTGCTGTCAATTACCACGATAACAGCATGAGTCCCACGATAGTATGTTGCCCACGACGTCCTGAGTCGTTCTTGCCCACCAAGATCCCATACCTGGTTACAGAAAAGTATGAGTCCAATCCCACGATAGTATGTATTACTCAAAGTTCTATGAATAGTCTGAATGAATAGTTTGAAGAATCCACGTGGTTCGTATCTGCTATTTTGGGAACAGTTTAGCGGCAGTGAGGTATGTGTTGAAACCAAACTGTTGAGAAGAATTTTTAAATAAACTATGCAGTCAAACGACTCTAGCTCTGATGACCTGGTGCTGAAACCAACTGGTAATTGGAGCCAACTTCAAGTCCATCATAAGGATCTCCAATATCTATTTAACCTGAATTGTTTTTTAAGATAAACTGTTCCTATAAACTCGTCTATATATCAACACGCTAAGTGCCAAAGAAGCAAAACACGTTACTCAAAGCATTTAGACAAAATTGTACCATGCTCCATAAGCTAACTACGCGATCTCTTCTGCCATTCCTCATATAAGAAGCAAAAGTCCGATAACACACAATCACGCGTTCATTAAATTAAACCAGACAAAACTGGACTCACGTCAGTTAATACATGTTCACCACATACTGATCCATTTTCAAAACTATGATCAATCTCAAAATATAGTATTCAAGATGTGCAGAGTAAAAACAAACAGAAAGACCAGGTAAAAGCAATTCATAATCCTTTCCAAGCTATCATTATAACTTAAACACAATGTTAGCTTTTGTGAACTTAACGAAGCAAAATCATGTCTCTAGGATTTTACCTGGATGATAAACTTAACATACTTCCCTCCTTTTCTTATTTTTTGAAGCAAGATTCCCGTTCTTCTTTAAGCAGTTCCTCAGAATCTATATTTATGTCTGGGACAAACATAATCAATCTTGAAGGCCAAAACCTCCAATTTAAACAAACTTCCACAGAACTTGTAAATACAAGTTTCTAGAAAAGAATGAAGACATCTACTATTCTATTACCAATTCCTTCTATTACTCCTGTATTGTGATTCTCGCCCTTCAAGAACTTAACAGATCCAACATGAACGAGAGGTGGACTCAACTTCCAAACACGGAACTCCCATTAAAAAAATTCAGATTTTATGTTTAATTTTCCAAAAATAAAAATTTTCATCCCAAAATACAACCGCCGCAGCTAACTCCTTGATATCGCTGTGCACACGAATCATCAACGATTTCAAGATCAAGAAATGCAAAAATAGTACTGATTCCCCAGCTGGCTTTCCATTTCCATCATATTCATCTCAGGAAGCACTTAAGATTTTCAACATATCGACAATATCACAAAATTTCGTATTGATAAAAGTGATAATTATCTCAAATTTATAGTGTAGAAATAAGTTTTTCTTTTCTTTTCCCAAAATATAAATGAAATAAAAGTGAGATACCTCGAAACGAATATTCTTGTAAACAACCTCCTCGACATTGCTTCCAACAGTAGGGTGGGTGGTGACCACCTCCCCTAAATGAAGCTTGTAGAGCGTCGTCGTTTTTCCGGCGTTGTCCAGACCCACCACGACGATCTTATACTCCTTCGCCGGAAACAGCATGAACCAGAATTTGGACATGAGTGCACCCATAGATCCCCTGTATGTACCAAATTTAACAGTGTTAAGATCTCAAAGATCACGTAACTCAAGAACAAATTCTTGAAATGGGATGTTAAAATAGATCGTGGAAAGACAGAAAAATTGGACCTTTTTAAAGAAACGATCAAGATTTTGATTTGACGAATGGTTTATGAGAAGGAAGAAGCTGCAGCTGATACTTCCCTGTGCACGCTTCATTTGGATTTTCTCTTTCTTTCATTCCATTTGCTTTATTATATTATATAATAATAATAATAAATAAATAAATAAATAAAGTTGTGTATATTGTACAAGGCTAAACAGGAGAATACGAAATAACATACTTAGTAATTAGATTTCAATAAATGTAGTTGTTTATTTATTGAAAAACTCTTGATTTTATTGACATATTTTAAAATTAAAGAAATTAGTTGTTTTGTAATGCAACAACAGTGTTTAAAATGATGGAGCTTTTAAATTTAACCCCAAAATGATTGGCATTTTGGAATTTGCCTTTGAAAAATATGGGGTGGAAAGAAAGAAAGAAAGAAAGAATTTAGATATTGGTTGGACTTCATATATAATAATTGCTGATAATATATCAGGCTTCAGTTTTGGGGGAAAATTGTTTCCAAAATTTATTTCAAGGAATCACAATTATTTCTTTGAGGGAACATAAATTTTTAAAAAATAGAAATGCGTTGTGTAAAAGAATTTTTATACAGAAAATAATATCACATATATTTTATTTATTTATAGATTTTTTCTAAAAGAAATAATCGGTATGCTCATACTTTCAAATTCAATTCTTATATTTTGATACAATGAAATCGATGTATTAATAATATATTTTAAAAATAAAAAAAACATAAGTCAATTTTGTGAGACAAATCATTAATCCGACCCGGTTCATAAAATGTATTATTTTTGTGTTAAAGTTTATTTTTCTTTGTACGTATATATCAAATTACCCCATTTCATGAATACAGAAGACAGATCGGTAAACTTCCTCTTATAAAATATTATAGCTAGCTTTATATATCCTTGATGCCATGAAGTCACAACCATGATCAATCATTTAAACCAACAACAAGAGCTGCTAATGCTTCAGAATACCGTTCAATAAGAAGTATGATTCTAGCAGCTTTCTTTTGAAGATGACCATCCTCATAAATCCTCCGGCCGGTAAGGCACAGAAGATGTGATTTAACTATCGATCCATAAAAGTCCGCCATCTCCCTTGACACACAAATTTTCTCCAAAAGGGCCAAAGCCTCTCCTTTTATTGACTCTGATCCCCAGCTCAAAACTTCTATTACTGGTCCAATCGTGCCGTTTTCGTGAAGAACTTTCGCCCCTCTCTGTGGAGACTCTTCTTGAACTAAAGTTGAGAGTGTCTGAATCGCTTCACAAGCTGTAGCATTAACTTTATCTTGCACCAATCTAACAAGATCAGACAAAGCATCGGTTTTTAACAGACAAAACATAGTTTCCACACTGCAAATGCCTCCATGTGCAGGACAAATTGAAAAACCAGTTCTAGGAATGCACCAAAATATGTGTTTCTTGGATTTATCTGTTAGTTCTGGACTTCTCACAGAAAGATCACCTAATGAAGCTGCCGCTCTGGCTGTCAATGAATCAGCCTTAAGAAGGCCAGTGACCAGAGGATATGCACTTAGTTCGATTACTATACGTTGAGACTTGAGGTTTGTTGGATCTGTGAATCTAAAAAGAGCACTCAAAGTATTCTCCTTCGCTTGAATCGTCCCCGAGTTCAAAATGTTGATAATCGCATTAAGCCCGCCTAGTTCAATCAACTTTTCTGTAAGTGAAATTTCTGATTTCGGAAGGTTGGTTAGTAAACCAGCTGCAGCCATTTCGAGCAGAGGTGGAATAATCTCCTCCTCACCAAGTAGCCTTATTTTCTCTTCATCAAATTCCAGGCTGACTAGCTCTTTCAACATTGATGTCCTTACAGAAGCTGATCCTAGGAGTTTAAACAATGATATATGAGATTCTAAATTCTAAAGACCCTTGCATAATATATTAGTGAAAGGAATAATTTTGAGGACAGACCTTTGACAATTTTATCAACCAGAGGTCTAAACCAATTCACTTTAGCAGCTTGAATAACATTCTCATCTGCATCACAAAGCTTAGCCAAAATTTCTTCAACTGTTTTAGTTATTTCATCGATTGGAATTTTAAGAAGGGGAATAAAAAGATGGATCACATCGCAGTTCTTAGAAAGCGTCATGCAGTATGACATATTCCAGCCTGACCTATGAAGCAAAACCTCGTATAGCAACTCAACTGCAGCCTTTGATATTCTTGAGTCCATGCTTAAGCATAGAATTAGTTTCTCAATCCCCTGATTCTCAATGAAGATAACCTATAAGATAAAAGGCAGAAATGCTATCAAGAAAATGAATAGTTTTGAAGGGTTTTGTCCAATGTGTAAAATACAAACCTTGTTTATAGCATGACCTTCGACAATGTCCTTCAAGGTTGCTAATAATTCCTTCTTTACCTCTCCATCAACCGTGCTACCAAGCATAACAAGAGTGAAATAGAAATCCAATCTTTATTGATATGATTCTCTCTAATGAGCTCTTTTATTTGCTCTATAGTTTCTTCAACAGATGAATTGAGCTCCAATATCAAATTTTCCTTGCAACGCCTAATCTTGACACAATAGTTCAGTTCCCTCACACTTGGATCGACTGCCTCAGTTGGATGTTGGCTCTGTCTGAAAAATCTTGAAGAATTTCGCTTGTTTCTGGATCTGTTTTTTCCCCACATTCAAACCAAGATTCAAGGGCTGCTCTTTCACAGATGGTATCCATGCAGAGGCTAACGGGATCAACCATCAAATCTCCGGTTATGCAACAAAAGAATATAATATATTCTTCTCGAGAATCGTACCGGTCAGTAACTTTTAACTCTTCGGAAATATTGCTACCTCGCTTGTTGATAATCTTTGGCAGCATCTGCCCTCGATAGCAATTCAATTACCTGCTTTAAGAACAAAACTTCAGCCGTTTCTTTCCCATTTTCGGCTTCCTCTTTTTCCCTTTTGAAGCTAGCTAATGCTCTGCTAAATTTAGTGGGTTCGACTGGCACACCAACAGCGAGAGAAATTTGCGTCAACATATCATTTGCAAATTCTTTATCAAGTACATGATCTGAAAGACCTTGGTTTAGCTTATCCTTTATTTGAAGCTGGGATTTAGACGCCTCAAATTCTGCTCGTTGCATCTCGTTCTGTAACCTTTTCACCTGGTCTGAGATTCCTGATAATACATCAATATTTGCGAGAGAGACAGCAGTCAAAGACTTTCCTGTACTTCCTTTACAATGTGCCTACACTTCACTAGCACGTAGAAGCGGACCCGGTTCTTGTACTTTTCTACCAAGTTATTCGCTTTCTTGACATCTGTTTCGAGGCAAACCAAAGCTTGCCTCGTGGCAGTTGAGTCACTAAGCTGCTTCAACTGAAGTTCCTTTAATACGGGGTCGGGATCGATGTCAAAAAGTTGTTTCGCTATAACCTTAAAACTTTCCTTTTCGAAAACGACATCCTTGGCAGCCTGAGCTGTTTTAATGATCTGGTTGGAAACAACTGCTATAATTGTTCCAATTGGTACTAGCTCCGCCATCAAGACCGAAATCACTGTTGTACTTATTCTGTTCAACACATAGGATCATACTACAGCTTTTTCCAATACAACAGACGGGATGTGCTGTCATTTATGAAATAATACAATTGTCTTTGAAATATACTTCCTACTTGTGAAGAATGTTGACTTACATTGATTTCACAAGGCTAGAGGCATCAAAGATGGCTTAAATTAGGTTCTTTCACCTCAAATCTAATGGAAATAGCATGTAAAAAATGTATCGAATAGACCAACATGAAGTAAAAATATACAGTCCCACAAAAGTCACCAAACAAAACTTAAGTGATATAAACCAAGAGCCGAACCATTATGGGGGAATTTCGAGCTTCAAAAATTACCAAAAGAAAAAAAAACCAAGAAATAAGAACTTCCATTAGAGTCCTGCGTGCAAATTCTGTACGAACTTGAGATCAAGTGAGCGTAGTTTAAACGATGTAAAATTATTTCCACTGCCAACTTTTATCCGAGTTCTTGCCCAAGAGCAAAGTCAAGACAATGAAAAGACACTCTATTCATCTAATTCAATGCATGATTATTCTTGGCGCATCGAATCTACCAAGAAACTAAAAAAGTACACACAAATAATTTCATAAAAATTACTCAAGAATAGTGGCTAAAGCAACCGTACCAGGATAACTTATGCGGCTTCAAAGCTGTCAAAAGATGGAGTATAAACATGAATAATTCAGTTAAAATCAGTGCAAAATGACCACTGCTTTAAATAAAGTTTAGAAATGAATAGTTTATGCTTTTAAATGTTGAATGTTCGTACTTTGAAGTTTTGGTTATGAAAATAAATGACATCGATTAGAGTCACCCCATATCAAGTAGTGTCACCCACATTTTTCAATCTTGAATTTGTCAGGATATGATTTCAGACTGTTCACATATTATAATATTTTGGCTTGTTAGCATGCATGAGTAAATTCATCATAAAAGAGTGTTATCCACAATCATTTATTTATATTGTTGTTTGTGTAAATGTAAGAAAATAATTGCGATTTTGTTTTGAATGTGGTTTTATAGTCCTTAAAGAATGAGTTTATGGCAATTCCCTCCACGATATTCAAAATAAAAACAAAATTTACACACATTAAATACCTATAAACTTTCCCAAATAACAAGTCAGAGAATTGATTCAGTAATTTGGAAGAAAGAATGAATTAATTTCGTTTCTGTAAGGTTGCATTTAAATAATTCTTGAAACAATACGAATTACAGACACGGTTTCTGAAAAAAATGGAAAATACACTTATTCAATTTAAAACATTTAAGGCAAAAATTCAGAATAGATGTTAATCAATTCTAATTTAGTGCCCCGGTGGACCAAATGCATATCTTTTGATAATTAAATATCAAGCTATCGAAATATAAGAATTTCCCTACATCTCTTCCAACAACCAAATTTAATTATTTTGGCACACATTCTCTTACAAAGTTCTTATATCCATCTTTTATTTCCTGCGTGAGATATCATTAATATTACTAACTGTTCCAACAATAAACAGAGACATTTTTTTCCTAGTAATGACAGTGGACTTGAACGTCTTGAAAGTGCTATAATTTTTAATTCATTAGTACACAAAATAACTCGGACTTTTCTTTCACACGGTCGAATCATGAAACCTAACTTCCTTCCACTTCCCAGTTCCCACGAAGTTAGGATGCTTTTGATTTATAATTTACTAGTAGGAATTTAAAGGGTTCGGCGATATTAGCCTCTTATCTTTAATTGTTTATGTATAAAATGAAAATCATCAAGAATATAATTGCTTCCAGATGCTATCTGCAGTACTTCTTGAACCAGACTCCAATATTGAGGAAGCTCTCAAAATCGGACTGTGGTCTGCAAGAAAACACGTATCAGACAGTCAGACACCAAAACAGGCCGACTCAACAAAATTTGTGGTTTGTCAGAACCGGCAACAAAGCCGTGTGATAGATACAATGATGGTGAGTTACCGTTCAATGCCATGCACATCTTCAGGAAACACAATCACTTTAGTTTCCACTCCTTTTTTCTTCAATGCTCGTGCATACTGCGTAAGTGGGAAAAAAAGAAAAAGAAAACTGAAATTAGATACCACCCATCCGTATATTGCCTCTCCATCTATATAAATCGCCTGTGTTAGTCAGGGAAAATTCTAATAATGAATTCCAGCCTTTTCTGCTTCGTTATACATGGCATCGACTAGGGGTGCATCAAATATGAGAGTTGAGTCGAGCTCGTGCTATACTACAGCTAGACTCAAATAAAATCTCGCTACTCGAACAAGCTCTTCTTCGTATATTGACTTGATATGTTCGAACTCAACAAGCACCTGTCTCGTGTTATTAAAGCTCGAGGTCAGACAGCTCAAAGTGTTCTGCATTCTAGGCCAAAAGTAGCTCCTGAATTCGGGGTTCCTAAAGCAAATCATCTATTATGTTAGGTATTCCAGAAGTCGGGGTATCAAAGTAGCTTGAGCCAAGTCGAGTTTTAGCTGAATTGCTCATGAGCTACCCATAAACTGTTGCCTTCCTTGTACCCTGGTCTAAAATTACAGTCATAACCAGTGAATTCAAGGTCTAATGATACTATCAAATCTTACTTGTAATCCGTTAGAAATCGGCACACGAAGGTCCTTAGCTCCAAGAAGGAACAGTGTGGGAGTTTTGACCTGTAAAGAAGTACAAAAAAGAAATAGTTGGTATCTAGTCGACTTCTTTGCAATAGTACATCTACAATAGCTAAAAATATTGGACCTTAGATATGTGAGAAATTGGAGACTTGCTGTGAAACAAAGCAAGTTGTTCTGGTGAAGGGGATTCGGTAAAGAGAGCTTTTCCCTCACTTCCATATGCCTCGAAGAAACACCAATCGGGAATATCAGATGTGCCAACCATCAAGGCAAGGTTGCATACAGGGTTTCTGGCAGCTGCTGCAACAAATCTGTCCGGTGCCTGAAAGAAATATGACAGAATTTGAGCAAAAGCTACACCACAAGATGACTTAGTGATTCAAACGTTCCCTGTTCGTTTTTGAGACATCCTCAAACTATGCTTCATTTCCTAAGATACTTTCTTTCAAAAGTACCCTCAACAGTTTCACTTCAAGTATTTATATAACTCACAAAAACCATTAAGTCTGAAGATAGAAGTGTAAAAATTTCCACATTTCGACCTGACCAATCAAGTGCGTTGTCAAAAATCCACCATGTGAACCACCAAGAACGGCTATTTTAGATGGGTCCGCGAGTCCCTTATCGATAACATAGTCTATAGAAGTGAGAACATCACTGACATCCTGCACATGTATCAAGAAGACAAATTAGATTCATACACACCTCTAATTTCGTTAATTGCACAAAAAAAATGAAACAATTGGCCTAATTAACAATCACCTGAGACCCCACATTCCCTGGAAGAGACTGCAATGCTTCTTCACCAAATCCCAATGAACCTCTGGAATTAACATGGTCCAATCGAAATGTGCTTTCGTCAGTAGAAAATAATTTTTTATAGGCAACCACTAGCTCAACAAATGTAAAATAAAAACTTGCCTGGCATAAATTCACGCTTCAATCGTACACAATTCATGGTATGCTATGATCACTCATTTCACAACCAAATTGAAAGAAAGTGAGAGAGCATGAGTAAGAGGATTCTAAGAGTCTAGCAAAACAACTTGCTCTGACTACAGATTCACAAGTGGTGTTTTTGCTCCTAAATTGTTAATAAATCGTTCACATTATGTATACAACTAATCAAGAGGTTAGAGTTACAACACAGTGACCTTTGAGTAGAAAACTTCAAAAGATATGCAAATCAAGAGGATGAGTAAGAGCACGTATGTGCTGATCATTCGTTTCACAACCAAATTGAAAGAAAGTGATAGAGCATGAATAAGAGGATCCTGAGAGTCTAGCAAAACAACTTGCTCTGACTACAGATTCACAAGTGATGTTTTTGCTCCTAAATTTTTAATAAATCGTTCACATCATGTATACAACAAATCAAAAGGTTAAAGTTGCAACACATTGAACTTTGAGTAGTACACCTCAAAAGATAAGAAAAGGAAACTATGTAGGCTGTACATTCATTATCTCACCAGCATACTAAAATAATGGTTGGACATCAAAAAGTACATTTAAAAAAAGGAAATGGAAAGAAAGAAAGAAATGCTGAGATTACCTATAATTCACAATCAACAAACTGTAACCCAGTGAACTGAGGAAAGCCAAGGACTTCGAGAAACTGGACAATGAAACAGAGTGAGGACCACCATGAAGGATTACTATCGTTGGTTCTTGCCCATTAGGCATCTTGGATTTGGAAGATACAAAGATAGCTTCAAATGGTTTGCTTGCACCTAGTGCATATCACAAGTTAAAGGGCTCAGTGATTTATATACCCAAATGACAATTAGTCCAGGTATTGTCCACGGAGATAAGGTGTAATATTTTTTAAAACAAAAAGCGAAACTAATAGCGTTTAATATGAGATCATTGCTTAAACCACCTTCTGTAAAGTTCTCAGGCATGCTCCTGACCGGAATCTTCAATATACTAACCTGAGGGGAAGACATTAAAGACTTAACCTGCGCCAAATCATAAGAAAATGGTGAAGAGCTTTACATAGAAAGTATGCAGAAACTCGAAAAACTTGGAGCTTAGAAAACTTTAACATACATTTTCATAGCATTTGGTTATGGGGCTAAAAACGTCAAGCCAATTCCATTTAGCATCTGTAGAAGTCTTGTGAATGAGACTGCCATACTTGATTTGAGGAACATCAATTACGCTACTGCAAACTTTTCGAGACAAAACAAAAATAATCATTTAGTTTGTGGTACAAAATCAAGCAGACAGCCCTTCATGTCGTATAAAAACACATTCACGCGTACTGGCAATGATATTGTCTGCATCTAGAGCAAGGACATCCCAAGAAAAGTTTGAGCTATTTGGACTGATCAGTGACACTCTTCCACTGAAAATCATAAGGAACCATTAGTTATAAACAAAAGAGTATGAGATGCATTAGCGTAGTTCCAACTTACCTTAATACATTCACTGAAAGTATTGCTTGAACACTGCCCCAAACAGAAGATAAAATGATGGTATGTCCATCAGAAAGCCATGGTTCACTGAGAAACTTAGAGCAATAAAGCCCAGGAAAGCAGCCATCTTCAGGACACATCACAACAGGAACCTAAAGAAGCAACAAAAGATGTGACCCAAGACACGTGTGAAAAAGGATAAAATACACATACTACACAACCTTTTCTGTAATAGTTCTCTGTCGTTTTACTGCAGGCTACGCATTAGCACCAGAAACTCCACATCAAGATAAAATCTTCTAATACCATATCAAGGAGAGTGGGGGGATATATGTGTTTTTTAGTGTTTTACGGTATGTTTTCATTTTCGGGAAATGCCAACAAATAATTTTATAATTCCCCACAAAACCATCATTTTAATTCAAGTTTTCATTACTCGAAAAGTAAACTATTTTTATGTTATGTATTCACATCCAAAATATATTATTATTATAATTATTAAATTATAAATTACCAACCTATCATTACAAAATGTACAAACATGACATAGCATTTATGGTAAATTTGTCTCCTCCTGAAAATAAATCCGAAGTTACATCATATTCTCAGATTCAACTTTTGATAATTTATTTCAAGAATGCATTTTCTAGAAATAATGGAAATATAACCAAGATCACAAAAAAATATCCAAGATTCTTAGTCGTCTGGTAAACTCCTCTTTAGTTATTTGACAGGTCAAAGTCAATAGAAAAATAGCATACCACATCTACAATTTCCAGATGGGGTCCAAGCTTTCCATCAGACGGCCAATCAATCTTATGAAGTGAATCTGTAGCTGAATGTGCCCCGGAGTCCACAGAACTTCGTGCAGACAAAAAGATGAGGTATTTCCCACCTGGGCTGGTTTAGGAAATTTGTTACAAGAGAGTTTCTCAGTAAAATGATCACGAAATTCTTACAAAACAATAAAATATGGCTGTATACTTGATCCTAGATAAGCCATTGGAATATCAACAGGTATAATTATTTAAAGTGACCATTCTATTTAAGCATACCTGAACCGAGGAAAGAATGCACTGCTGATGCCAAGGGTCAAATTGACAATGACTAAATCTTCAGCGGAATTTCTACCAAGGGGAACAGATAAATCATACAAAGAGCAAACCAGGTAAGTGAGCCGTATTTCCGATTGTCAACAAAATTGTAAATCGTGTGACACAAAATAAGATATACTAGTAGGGTGTTATACCTGGTTAAGCTGTCTTCCAATTTGAAAGATGGTGCTTTAACTGCATACAAGAAACAAGGCCTATTGTAGCAATATTTCATACCAAGTTTCCTATCACTTGAAAGCCACCCAACAAATACCAAATATTGATCGCCTTCAGTTGATGGTGCCCATACAACTTGGCCAACACTCAATGTGTCTCCTACTCCTTCAACAGCACGTACCTCTCCACTGCTCAAAGTTCGTTTTAGGATATGATGCATGAATAGTGAACATATCCCGGTTTTATATTGTAATATACAACCAGGGAAAGAACCAGTATTTTATAAATTTATATGAGGGGGCAATCTACTACTTTAAGAGAGGTAAAACGTAGATATTTACAAAACTAAAAATAAATTTTGAAAATGTTTTTTCCAATTGTGGAATGGGTATGATTGCCCCATACAACTATTTGTACCTATTGACATCAATGACAAAAAGTGTTGGCCGCCTTTTGCCGACATAAGTTTCTCCCCAATCCTCTTCCCAATCACCTTGACCCTTCCAGTTACAGCATTCCTTCTCTGTGGCACCTTCGGTTTTGAAGCCAAAGTTATTAAAAGTGGGTTTTGTGGGATTAGGTTCCTCGGCAACATAAGCCACAGTGGTTTCATCTGAGTTCCATGAGATTCCCTCAAACCTGTCACCATAAAACATAAAATATCTCAAAGACGGAAAAATGATGCACAATGATGTCATTAGCACTAAGATGTGCATGAATTGCACATACAAAAATAATCAGAAATCTCAAGGAGAAGATTAGTAGTTGTGAAGGAACTGGTGATTTCTTGTATTATTTTTCATTCAGCTTCAATTTCCAAAACTTGAAAGAATCATATCCTCTCATGCTATCCTAATTTATGGCGCATCACCTCATGCCTTGCAAAAATAAATGCACGGAAATTTGATGTAAATTCCTTGAGAAAGTATCAATGAGAATTTGAGAAGCTGCTAACTTGATTGATATCCTTCTGATTTCAATATAATTTTATGGTTATCCAAAAATAAGACGATATGCCAAGTTAGACGGTATTAACTATATGTGTGTGTGTATATATATATAACTCGGCGGTATTAACTCTCTCTGTGTGTGTGTGTGTGTGTGTGTTAATTGCTAATGTAAGAAAATTTGAATAACTAAATAAACTCACTCTACATTTCTTTTCCTTATATACTTTTTGCCCTCATTTTGTGCAATGCTTCTTTTCTACACAAAATGCTCAGCTTGTAGCAATAGCATGCAGGTAATAATCTATAATACATAGAGAATGTTTACCATCCATCAGTATATACCGATCCATGGATAGACTGCGCAACAACAAAGTCCTTCACATCAGATGGGCCCCATATTTCAAAGTGTGTTGGAGAGCCATCCTCAGGGTTTCGAATAATTAGAAGCTTTGTACCTGATGGAGAGGGTATCATAGCAGAGACACCGTTAACCTCGATAGGAAATGGGGCCCACTGAAAAGTTACAGAACCACTATTTTTTTTTAAAATGTGACTGGATAATATGGATTTCCTCCTCTTGTTGGCCAAAGTATTTGGTTGGCTAATGGAAAACATAGCATGAGAACCATCTTCTGCACAAAATCATGTAAGCATTAGTAGCAAATCAGGCATCTTGGCTGCACAGATTCAAACAACAGGAAATAGTTAGAATAAATGTTTAAAGGGGTAAATTCTGATAAAACTGACCAGCATTACCATTGTCAGATTTAAAAGTCCATGCTTTATCTATGGTAGGGATATCTGTGAATTCTTGGAGTAACTTTGAAAGAGAAGCATATTCTTTAAGCATAGTTGCATCAAAACCTACTGGCAGTTCTTTGGTGGGGTTGGATTTTGAATTGTCCATGACAGATAAAACCGATGATCTTCGACTTTAAAAGTGAGAAAAATAAAAATCAGCAATTGGATAGAAATCAAGAAGCAGGATGTTTCTAAAAAGTAAAAGTATATCAATTTCATGTTGACAATCAAAAGGAGCAAATTGAACAAATGTAAGAACATAGACAATTACTCATTATGAATCAAATATTCAATTATAATGTGCCAAGCTTTCAAAATTTTCAGCAGTGTCCGCATTTCGGATATTGAAAAACTACTCAGATTTCAAAGTTAACGGCCACATGTCTAAAACTTTTGACTAGTGTATCGGCATGTGCGATAATAACTAAGTAAAAATTATGTCATACAGTAAAACGTTTATGTTTGATTTAACATCTGCTTATACTTGACTTAAACATCTACTACCCCATTTCATTTCTCTCTAAATTAAAATATATCCACCAGTTTTTCTTGTCGTAGAATTCAGAATGTACATCTACACAAAAGATTAGTGTACTCTTCATGCAGTCTTCATTCGTCATAACCACACAAATATAAATTCTGAATAACTGTCCTTAAAGTTTTTAGCATCATCTATTATCCTTAAATTTATACATCATCTATTATCCTTAAATTTATAAACTTTTATGAAAATAAGGTCTCCATTTGTACACTTCGTGTCGTTCTCTGACACTATAATTGTGGATCATATTATGCCACAATATCAATTTTCCTAGTACAGATTGATGTCTCCTTTGAAAAATCCAAATCACGTCCACATTAGCCAAAAACAAAGAAAGAAACCAATAAAATGCAGAAGAAATTTTGCAAAGACGCAGTCATCAGAAAACCTTTTATTACTTTGAGTTTTGTTCAATTGATAAAAAAATCCGAAACAACAAAACTTCGTCACAAAACATCAAGCTCATCCATGCCTTAATAATTTTGCCAATATCAAGGGCCAACAAAACATTGTGAATGTTAAAGTGAGAAACAATTCACTGCCCTCATCAATTCAAAATTCAATCTTTCTTACTTCGAGCGACGTTAGCTTATATACCCAAAAGTCACAAATTTTCAGATAAAATCAAATCAATAGTCCACCGCACAATAAAGGAAGCCCGTAAATACAAGTCAAGAACTTGGCCATAATCTACTAATTCAGCAAATCAAAATCACTGGCAAACCATCGGTAAACACGATACAAGTCAGCAAATCAAAATCACTGGCAAACCATCGGTAAACACGGTACAAGTAACCATAAAAGAAAAATATCCATTTGGAGATTACATTTACCTGGAGGAGATACAGAGTGGCTGTGAAGAAAAAAATGAGATTTTCTTGGGGGAAATAGAGAGTGGAGAGTTGAAGTGGGAGTGCAACACTGAATGATGTGCTGATACTACCATCCTAAGTTTCGACATTTCCTGCGTGGTAGAGTCAAGGATAATTTAATTTAATATTTATTTAATTTTATTCCATTAAAAAAGAGCACAGGCACAAGAAAAAACATTTTCCTCTGTTGGGTTAATGAAATAAATTTGTAATATTATTAATTAATTTATGTAAAATAATGTCAAGATGAAAAATATATTCTCATTGGAAAACCGTTTTTATGTAAAATAATGCCAATTTGTAATATTATTAATTAATTTGTGTATAATAAGATTTCTTGATTTTTATGTTAATTTTCATTGGGACGGCCCGTTATGATTCTCCTTCTTTCAAAAACTAATGGGCCATTTTTGTATACCCAATGGGCACATCAAACGCCACTAAATATAGGTGCTAGGGTTTCGAGATTGAAAGAGAACTCGGCGCCCCGCTTCCTGCTGATTCTCTGGTAAGCTGAAATTTCATTGATTTAGAATCCGGGCAGCTTTTAGATTCTGTTTTTGTGTGCGCGCGCGCTTTTTTTTCTATTGATTTGAATTAGACAGCGTCAATGAAATGTTGAACGGTATAGTGGTAGATCATCGACCTTATTTCCTTTACTTTGTTGAATTTCGTTTATGTTTAAGTGTGTCTTAATCTGAGACGTTATAGCCTTTGAGTATTTTTTTGTTTTTGAGAAAATTAGCCTTTGAATCTTGAAGCTACAGCATTTGCGTTTTGTGTTTGTTGTAAGCAGTGCAGGCACATGGATTTTGTTTATCAAGCTTACTGTATTTTGAGGGCGAAATTCAATTTTTTCTTAAAGAAATTACCTCTGAAATTAGTATTTTCTTTAATTTACGTGTTGATCTTGTTTGGTATGATTTATATATTAACTTCTGTGGTATGGCCTACGTACAGTCTTCTCTGTAAGTTAAGATGGTGAGAGTTAGTGTGCTTAATGATGCCCTCAAGAGCATGTACAATGCGGAGAAGCGGGGAAAGAGACAAGTAATGATAAGACCTTCGTCCAAAGTCATTATCAAATTTCTCTTGGTGATGCAGAAGCATGGTATCCTAATATTTCACTAATCTATTTTTGTATGTTTGCCTGATGAGACACATTTCATGCATTCATCATTTTTTTTTGCATCGTGCAGGATATATTGGGGAGTTTGAGTTTGTAGATGATCACCGGTCTGGTAAAATTGTTGTCGAACTTAATGGAAGGTTGAACAAATGTGGTGTGATCAGCCCTCGGTTTGATATTGGTGTCAAGGATATTGAGGGATGGACTGCGAGGTTGCTTCCTTCCAGACAGGTGAGCCATAAATTTTTATTTATTTATTTATATTCATTCTTTGGGAACTATGATTTTTAAACAATGAAAATTATAATTTTGGATTTGTCTGTGTTGATGCATGTGGTTTTCTCTCATTACAGTAGGATGTGTTGCTCTGAAAGTTTAATTTTGTCCATTTACAGTGTTAAGATGGAAAACCACGATGTGTATAAAAGTTTATTAGTACTGTATTCTATGCATAGATTGTAGATTGACTTGCTCTATGGCCCTAAAATATGTCTTGACACCAACTATACAATAAATTTGATAGTGCATTAGCTAAAAGGCTTCTCGTTTGACTAATGATTTTGTAGTTAGTGTTCATACTGATCCTTCTTCACAACCCGGATCAAAGGTGCTGGCCCTGATATCTGTATCAGTTGCAGTTGTTTTGTCTCACTACTTAATACATATATTGAGTACTTTATTTTCTGCTCCATCTTTAAAATGTGTCTTACCCCGATTTTCATTGTACCTTGCAGTTTGGTTACATCGTGCTGACCACATCTGCAGGCATCATGGACCATGAAGAGGCCAGGAGGAAAAATGTTGGTGGCAAGGTTCTTGGCTTCTTTTATTAGGGGCTTTAACTTGTTTCGACGTGTAGCTTCTTTTATAAAGAGATTTTGATGTGATTTTGAACTTGCTTAGTTTCGGGATGTTTTTATGTTCTTCGATTATTGATTGTTATTCGATTTCAAACAGAGATTTTATAGTGACTTCTCGATGTTGTGTCTGTTATTTTGAGCTCAAAAGTTTTGAAACATTTGTTTTTTCAAGTGGTCATCTCGAATGGTGTTTTTATCTTTCCATACCCAATACCTTTTTGCTACCAAAATGGCTAGCAAACGCACATACATGAAAAAAACGTGTTTGAAACTTTAAAATAAATTTCACCGTTGACCAAATAGAATGCCTCTCCTATGGTCGAGCATCACGTATCTTAGGTGACCGCTCCATTGTTCTCATTCGAATTGACGGCAAAATTTGTACAAAAACTAAATTAAAAAAAGTCTATGCGTAGGTCAAATTAACCTGATTGAATTTTGATAAGAACTCAATTAATGGTGTAATTGTCAATAACCAAGTAAAAAATGAATCTGACTTTGATCCCATTGCTTATCATTTGTGCTACGATTCAATCATCGTGATCATGCCAAGATTAAGAAATCGGAGAAGCGTTTGCAGATACTTACGTGTTAGCCAATGCTGAAACTAATACCTGAATTCCGTTAATATCTTGAAACCATCGATCTTCAGGAAAACAAAGGCAACCCCGATATTGTTGGAGGGAGGCTTCTTTTTCTCATATTAAAATAGCAGATATTATCCACGGATTAACTGTCCTATTGAGCTTTTCCATTCTTGAATTTAAGTATGATATCAAGCCCCGAAAACGAGTTGAAGAATAGAGGTTTAGTGGCCCTGAAGAATCAGTAGTCGTGTCATCTTTAGCTGAGGTGATCTCCTGTCATTGGCGGTTGACATGGCGTGATTCTTTGCTCTTGAAGGCACGGGTGCTGCCATCTATCTCACATTCTAAATCAACTTACTGGAAAATCTCTCAGGCTTCCCTCCTAAGAGCTGGGACTCGAGTCGATGAAACAAAAGGGCATTATTACCAATCGGTTGGAGTGAGTCATGAAAAGGTTCAAACGATACTAAAAAAAGATTATTTAATATTTAGAGTAAACTCGTGTTCAACAAGTCATGGATAAGGCGTAGCATCATGTGTTGCTTCCGTTTCTCCACATCCGCCTCCTATCGACAAGAATTCTAACTCAAGAAAGGTATCAACATAGTGGGAGCGAATGTAGGAATGACAATAAACTAAAGAAAAAAAATCATTTTTCGTCATTTCAAGTTTTGAACCACAATTTTCAATAAATTTCAACGAAAAATATCCGATGCCAATTCATTTCATTAGGATACCATTAAATAGTGAAGTTTACAAATATTACAACAAATTTTGTTAGATCATGAGTGCTATATAACTTGATATAGGACAGGTGTGTGGTCTGGGTAAATAGGTTGAGTATGAAAATTTAAAGCTGTTAAGATATAGTCATGGAAACAGAGACAATGAACTTAAGAGATTCGTGTAGCTAATTCTGACATGCTTGTATGGAGATTCCAAGTACAAGAACGAATTTGTTTTTTATTGACACATTTTGTTTTGTCCTGAACATGGAATCTTAAACAGTGTCTTTGTTGCTAGAAGTGAATGGAAGAGCCACAATCTTAATAATTGGGCAAGATGATGATGATGCTACTCTCACTCTCCCAGTAGCAAACAAAATGAACAAAATGGACAAAAAAACATAGAAGAAACACAGAAAAACATATTTTTTCAAGCACCAGGTTTCAAAAGGTAAAAGGATTAGCTAGAAATAAATAAGTTTTAAGATTTCTCTACACTCAGCGAGATGGCTAAGCTAATCAGCTTTCTTCAATTTTTAGCAGAGTGCCATGTGTTACCTTGAGATCTTCATCCATTCTTTAACTTGCCAGCGCAGGGATATTCATTTGTGCAATCTTTGTCAGTTCTACTTATTTCATACAACTTTATCAGGGATGCAGTTATATGCGTGTTCCCGGATGTCATGAGCTAATTTCATCTCATAAATTTAAGAGATCCTGTAAGTATAATACATAAAAAAACAAGCTAAATTCCAGTTGAACCACTGATTCAATTCAAAACAATAATTTCATGTGTCATAAAGAGTAAGTCAGAGCAAATGATTACCCAAGTTTCCATCGGACAACACTATTAATAAACATGAAGACAATATGTAAATGGATTCATCAATCTAAGATTACACCTTTGATTCAATACCACGCCATAAAGTAAAGGCCAAGGGAGTAAAAGAACGTTCCCTTATTAAAGGCAATAATAACAGTATACTTGAATACACGATTCCAAACTGAAATCCAAAGGCAAACTAAACTACCCCCGACAAATCAAGAATCCAACCAAAATAATCCACTATTTCAGACACTAGCATATTGTCCCCTCGGACTATCCACAACATTAAGCAATGACCCATATGGCGAATCTTCCAAAGAATCCTCAGGCGCCCTCAAAATCGCGTGAAAAAATATCACCAAGGCCCCAATTATCAAAGCAAGGAACAGACTTAACCAAGCTTTAGTCCAGAAGAGCGCACCCAATGTCAGTACGGCAAGAAAACCCACAACTATTTTTTGGTCAATATCGTATTCAAGAAGAGTTAAAGGCTCGTCGCGAAAGAAAACTAAGTATGTCCAGGCCGCAAAGATGCAGAGGAAAAGAATCAGGTTGAGCGGGTGGGTGATGAGGGCCAGGAGGAAGATGGCAAGAGTGAGAAGAGCGTAGTTTGGAAGGAAGAAACCGAGATTTTGAGTGAGGCGATAGGAGGATTCGGAGAGGGAGATGGGGATTCTGAGAGAAGATGGGTCTAGGAATTGTCGCCATGGGCGTAGCCCAGCGGCAGAGGTGGTGGCGCCAGACGGTGGAGGCGGCGATGACATTGGGAATTCTTGGAAATTTCGTTCGGTAAAACTGGGGAGAATACAGTGACACAAGAATGCGAGATAATTTTCATTCCATTCCCCCTAAAAAGGGTAAAAACAATATTATTTTGATTGAAAATTATCCTAATCTGTTTTATCTTATTTCATTTAGGTCCTTATTGCTATTACAGCCTTTTGGATTGTTTGTAAAAATATGTAATCCCCAAGAAAAAAATATATCTATGTGAGAATGATATTTATATTTGTCAAAAATTTATAATAACGCTCTATTTTTGACATTTTGAATAAAATGATTTTTACTGGATCCTTGTTCCTTCTTTATTTTTTCCGGGCGTTTATGTTCTACTCGAAATAAATTTGTCCCAATGTACCTAAAATAAAATTGAGGGAAATGAAGTAATAGAGTTATTTGTCAAAAAATAAATCTAAAAAATTAACACATAAAATTAACACAAGATTATAACACCTGATTATATGCAAATCAATATTTTTAAATCCATGAATTATTTCTTTTCTTTTTTGCCCCCAAAGAAAATACCTCTCATTTTAAAAATTGAGAAGAATGTGGTATTTCAAACTCATTCCCTCACCCACTTTACAGGGGCGGAAAAGAAACAACACTTACAAATACCTGCAGCAAAGTAGTATCAAAACTTATCATGATAATGCAAGGAAAGGAGAGAAAATGTACGTGGCCAGCACAAGAAACAACACCGCAAACTGCATTGGTTCAGTTGCTTCCTCAATTTCAGGATTCTCCATACTGATTCTCCGTGATGATCTGCCCAAGCTTTGTGTACAGAGCTTGCTGTTCCTCGAACGTAAGGTTTATCAATATCTACACCAAACCGAAAATATTTCTCACAATCATGATGCATGGACATTTAGATTACATGATGAATGGTCGCTGATATTTTTACCTGGTCCATGATCATCTCAATCGATAGACTTTGAGGCACGACAAATGAGTGGAGATAAATATATGCAAAGACAGCCATCACCATCTGCAAGTAGGTGAGGGTTAACCTCAGCACAACCAAAATTTGGTAAAATGCTATGATTCAGTGAATTGTTGGCTAGAAGTGAGAGTAAATTGTTGAACTATTCTTGTTTAGTAGCACCACTGTTCTACATCGTTTACAAGAAGAAATCAAAAATGTTACCAAGGCTACAAAAATGAGTTCTACTAACAGCTTAGGCTAATTATTTTTGTAAAGCAGGAAAAATGCACCAGTGGATGCTAGTGGAGTCTAAATCTCGGTTGCATGAGCGTGTGGTCTCAAGGTGCGGTGTGATAGGACCAACCTCATTTGTTTCTGACAAAGCAATACAACGACATGGCAAGAAAGTGATAAAAAAACAGCGCTACAAATCCTGTTTATGTAAAGAGGTACCATATCAAGGGGGGAAGAAGAAGTTGCCATCCTCCTAAGTTACAGGACATTGAGAACTCTCCGGCCCATCATAACAGACGAGGATGAAATATATTGCATCTAAAGGCAAAGAAACAGATGTATATGACTGGACTAGCTTTTAATTGCTGCTAAATTATTTTATCACCTCTTACCTTCTAAGATGGTCAAAATAAATACATGAACACATAAAAGTTCCAGACCAAATAGAATGTGCGCATGTATAACCAAGTGTGCGTGAAAATCTAGTAGAAGACTTCATATAAATTTTAGAAAAGGATGGATAAGGTTTCCAAGGGTGAATATATGACGTAAAAAAGAAAGAGAAATAAATCAAACTTAGGCTCTAAGGATGCATTCCCATTAGTACAAAGGGCAAATAAATGTACCAATGCAACAGTAAAAGCAAGCCTTCCTAGTGGTGAGGCATACTTGTGTAAAGCAACCATCTGTTTTTGTAATAAAATCGGCACCCTACCTGGCAATCCATCCTATCTGTGATTCCACCATGGCCAGGAATGCTATCACCAAAATCCTGTGACGGAGAAAATATACATATAAAGATCGGGTACATTACAAATTTTAACATTTAGAATAGGAACGTTCCACATTTGTCAAACCTTGATCTTGAAAGCCCTTTTAAAGCCACTGGCAAAAAATCCACCAAATGGTGCTATAATTGATGCAAAAAGACCAAGACAAAGTGCATGCCACTGTACAGGAAAAATAGAAATCTCTCTCCAAGGAAACTGGAAAAAATTGAAGTGTGTAGCAGCTCATTAGTAGCACATCCACTTTTCACATCTCAAATTGAAAGGATAGAACATAAAGAAAAAACAAAAGGTAAAAGAAAAATCGGACATAAACTTACCCATTCAGGAAACCACTCCGTTATAGCAAAAACTTCTGGTGTAAACAATGGACCAGAATCACAATGAAGCCAGCCAGTTGATAAATCCTGCACAATTCAGTCAATAGAAAGTTTAAACTTCCAGAAAACTGATGAGTGAGTTTGAAAATACAGAAGATCGTTTGTAAGCCAGAAACAACCTTTCTAGGGCACGTCAACCATTGAAAGCGACCCATTGAGTTTGCAAGCTAAAAACAATTTAAAATTTAAATAAATTAATCACCCCAAAATTTTAAAAAGGACAGGCCAAGATTGACAGCGAAATACTCCATAAAAGCTCCACCACTATATCAAAGATTTTCCATCATCTTAACTGTCTGCAAATAACTGGATGATTTCCTACCACAAAAGCAGAGATCACGGTGGTAACAGATGCCCCAATGAAGCCCTCCCATGTTTTCTTTGGTGACAACTTGATCAAAGGAGTTTTCCCGAAGAAGAACCCAAAAAAGTAAGCAGCAATATCATTTATAACAATAAGGGATGCTGGAAGAAGGAACCTGCATTGATGCCAAGTGTGTTCAAAATTCTTTATTGAAGTTAATTAATCAGAAACATTATGTAAAATATATTAATTAGCGTAGGGAATTTATAAGGCCCAGAATCCAAATATCTGAGCTACGAAAAAATGGAAATCCTCAAAACATAAAAAAATCAAACATAAAGAAATGAGTGTCTACCAAACGGTCATGAAACAAGAAGTTTCTATAAGAATTCAGTTAACTGAGCAAGACAACTTAAATATATTAGAGTACATATATGTGATCCGGGTGAAGTTGATTGGAGTCATCACAACAACACAAACCATTATGTCTGATGAGAGAAAACCATCAACCAGTAATTATCATCCATCGCATTTAACTGTAAACAAGATCATATGAAAACCAAAGCTGCGTTACCAGAAAATTCCTTCGAAAATATTTGCCACTGTAAAAGCCGACTGAGTGAAAACCACAATCAAAATCATGTGTGTCCAAGCATATTGGCCGAATTGATACTTGTACATCTTCTTCTTTAGAGTGAGAATGAACCACATAAAACCTGATGTCGCAAAAGAAGAAAGCATTTAGTTTCATATTGACAGCCAAAAAAAGTCTGTCATTACGACTGAAATGACAGATAAAATTCTGAATACTTACTAAACAACATCAATTTGATGGGCACACAAGTACAACATAATATATTAGAAGAATAAATTAAAAATTAGATATATCAGATCATATATATAACAGTAGAGTGCAAGGTCAAGTTAGTACAAACCAGCAATATACAAAAAATAGCAGGTGACCATATGATACTTGATAAATCTGCTGACGAGCTTATACAAAACTTTGTCTGTGGTGACAGTATTCACAAGCCTTTGACTCAGAATCCGCCCATAAACATATAGCATTGCAGTGAAGAAGAAGTACCTGAAAACAGAGGAATGTTAAACACTGGGAAAATTCATAATATAACTGCAGCAAAATCTTTGTTAATCACAATATAAAAGTCAAAAGCAGTCTACAAGGAAAAAAAAAAGTAAGGCAGCACAAGAAAAATAAAGATACTGATTTAGACATGTGATGACACTGGAGCCAAGAACATTAAGTGAATTTGAGGTAATTAAAGCATGGCCACTAATAAGGTGCCTGGACTGGAATTGAAAAAATGCATATCAAAACCTTCAGGGTTTTCATTCTCCGATAAAAAGCCAATAGAAAATTAAATGTGGGGGATTCTTGAACAAATAAATTTAAGAAAAATTAGGAAAATTGTGTCAATAACTCCAAGTTATGGGAAACATGAACTTGCACTGTTTTAATAATAAAATGATATCCTAACGGAGAAAGAAGATCTCGAGGCAAAAAAATCTGGACCACCCCACCAATTTAAGATCCTGAAACCAGGAAGGCGCCTGTCTTCATGTGCTCTTCTAAGTAAATTGAACAGCTCCTTTGCCATAAATATTTGTATAACCACGACCATAGCCCAGATATAAAGGTGGCCCATGTAAATTACAAAGACAAATCCTCCAATCATCCAGACAGATGAGTATGTGCGGATTAACATCGACTTGTACTTGTTATTATCATTAACAAGTAAATGGCTTCCATTTTCTTTATCAACTTCCGGAGGGACCTGGAATTATATAAAGGAAAAGACAAGGAAATAAGAATTATAAAAGTTACAAGTTTCAAATACAAAGCCAAAAGCTGAAAATATTTTTATGTAGGTAATCTTATCAGATTCAACAAAAGAAAAAAATAAATCAATCAGCTCTCTCGCTATATCCATTTAACATAATTTAGCACGGTGCATAAAACTGATTCCCGAGAAGATCACCAACCTCATTTGAACCTCTTCGCCGACGTCTTGACGTGGACCCGCTAGTTGTTGACGGAAAACCAGAACCAGAATCCTTTTGCATCTTCTCTCTAAGATTTGAACTCCACTAAATGATTCACATAAATATATTAATCCCAATAAACCTTATGAGAAATCAAAACCAACCACCACAAAATTTAGCCCCACTTGAACTTTGAGTAGCTGCAACAAGAGTAAACAAAGCCATATAAGAAATTGACCCTCACTCTTATTTATCTCAGCTTAAACTACGTACATAGCGAAGATTAACATAAAAAATAAGGAAAAATAGTCAACAATAGCAAATAAAAACTTCTGACATTTATCCTTATGTTCCTTTTCATAATTTTTATTTTGTTCTCAATTCTTAACTACTATCCTATCCAAGCAAAACAAATACTGAATATTAAGTTAAGGAACAGAGAGACAAACTACATGGCAAGCTAAAAAAGTCATAAACTTCAAAACATGTTCTTAGTTGAATATTAATTACGATATAATAACTATATATCAAGTTTCCTATCAATTCTAGTACAAAAAATGAATTAAGGTAATTAAAGATTTTCTTAAAAACAACACTTCTGAAACACACATTCTCATGTACATTCGAACATGATAGGAATAAAGTATAGACATAAAATTATTTTCTTTACAGCAATCGTGTAGCAATTAAGGATTAAAACAGCTAACAATTGCATCTTGATTAGAAAATATTAAAGTTAGAAAACAAATCCACAATAAAGAAAAAACAATTCACAAAGCCTGTGACAGATTCACCGGAGGCCAAGAGGAATCGAGGACACCATTCATCACACCCCAAAAAAACATAAGAAAACGTACCAAAAAACCAATCGAGAACGAAGCGTCAATGATTGACACACAAAAAGAGCGAGAGAGATTGGCGCTTCCTGAGTATGTGGTGTGTTTGAAGGGGTGTGGTGTGGGGACTAATTGGTGCAATTTCGTAAAAGATTTGAGGTAATGTCCTCTTAAGTTTTGGACCTTCTCATTTAAAAGAAGATATTGGGGTTAAAGTGAAGAAGATGGAGCTTCGATCGTTTATATTTGGCGCAATTTAAATGTGTAGGTTTGCATCCCAATCTAGACTACATCTCTATCAATTTCGCAACATAATTTCTACGAGATATCTTTGACATTTGTTAATCCATCAATTTTAACTCATTTAAAAAAAGTGTAAAAAAACAATATCTATATTAAATATCTAAAAAATTCTAAACAGTGTTTGCTGTGTTGCTATTATTACAGGAAAATAGGATGATCGTTATTGGATGGTTGGGAATCACATTTATAGCTGGAGAATCTAAGGTAGAAAAAGTGAAGGGCATAAAGTAGAAAAAGACACAAATTTTTTTTTTTTTTTTTTTTTGAAATCTTATTTTAGATGGTGACTAGACGTGAGAAGACTCGAACCTGAGTCATTACAGGAAAAAACAAAGTAAGATAATCGAAAATAAAGCTCAGTCACGAAAAGGACACAAAATTGGATGCTCCTTGTTTGAAACTTTATACTCTAAATATCAATTTAATTAGGAGTGATCGATTTCGGCAGACAAACGTGGGAAAAGTTGAACAACAAATTTAACGAGCGGATCGGGATCGATATGATGTAATTCTTGCTCACATATTATTAAATTATCAAAAATAGAAAAGAAGTAACATCCTAAGAAATGGGTCACCATCCAAGCTAAAAACAACTCAGAAATCTTTCTCAGCCTCATCATACTTCTCTGCGAGCATCACAAATCAGACCACCGCGCCTTTTTCAAGCTTGATCGACTTCTCATTTCCCAAGATAGTATTCCCCTGGGACGTACTCGAAACCATCCAATTTTGGTTGAGACAAGAATACATTTTCGGCCATCGACCCACACTGCGAGAGAACACCGAGTTTCATGATTTTGTCCGCAGTGCCTTCCAAGTCCTTAATCTTGAAAGTTATGCAGCTGAAGTGGACTGGAAATATGGACATCTCCAGAGTGCTGCCTAACAATTACCTGTCCGACTCGGTCTATAGTTGTCACAGCAAGGAAATAACCAAGGTCTTTAGACGCCTTCTTGATGGAAAAGTCATTCATGAGCTGAATTGTTATGGCCCTTTGAAGCATCAAACCTTTGGAATCCAGATTCTCAGCCCGTATCACGACATTCCATGACAACTGAGATTTTAAATACATTTTTTTTTCTGGATATCACCTATCATGTGCAGAACATGTGGGAGAAAACTCTGAATTGGTAGCTGTGGCACATGACCGTCATACTGCCGTATGATTGCAAATAATATGTGGTGATCGATTTTGTGATTCTAGCAAAATGTCTTACAATACGTGTAGATAGCTAAAGAAGAGTGGCTAAAATTAACTGATGACTGCACGATACAAGAGTGTGCTTGGATAAGTTGGACCTAAGTTCATATCACGACTAAATAAATGGTATAATGAGGATAAATTGTGGAGTGGTCACCATGTCAGAACTTAATATTCCTACAATTCTGTTTTCAATAGAAAAGTAGAAAGCAAATATTTTAATGGCACTTAAAGTCTTATTCTAAGTTCTGAAACGGATCCATATTCGTTTTTTTTGGGTAAAAGCGGAACTCCATGATAGTTAGCTGAACCCAAAGAAACAACAGACCTTCACATTTTGTTTGAATCAGTGCTGGAGATAAACCCAACCTAGAACTAGATAAAAACCCTCAGAGCAGTTGGAAGAATTCGTCTATTACTATGATAAATACTGAGCTAACCGATCTTCACAGAAGTTCTAATCATCAGAGACTCATTATAAAGACTTAACCGCATAGTCAATAATTTAATTCAAAAGGATGTTAAAACCTGAGACATGAGCAACGAAAGATAAAACTCAAAGAATCCTCCACTATCAATTACTACAAAGAGGAAAAAGACTAAGATTAATCGGAGCCACGGCTTGACATTAGCATCACATTTCTTTTCCCTCAAAATAGTATTACTGACAGCTGGAAAACCGAAAACACCATGAAACCATACAATAATTCGGCCACTGCTAACACAAAACAGATGGCAAATAATTCGATTTTCATTTATCCTGATTGTTGTTGTCGGTCTTGACAAACATTATGTACGCCTAAAGCGTAATATTAAAGGTATCATAACAATCATGTTGATTCTTTTTAATCAAGATGCCAAGGAAATTTCTAAGTAGGCCGGAGTTACATATCAACGTAATAATCCCAACTAAAGGCTTTTGAATACCGAACAAATTACAAAACAAGAAAGAAATAGAAAATGGTGGACAAAAAAATAATAAAGAAATATACATAAAGATGAAGAGCAGAGAAAAAAGGAGAATGAAAAAACATAAAGATGAAGAGGAGAGAAAAAAGGAGAGTGAAAAAACGCATACACGAGTCGCGCGAGCACAATCAGAAAATAGATCGAAATACACAATTAAAAAAACAACATAAGTTAACGGTTACAGGCAATACCCAGAAGATGACAAAAACTAAAAACCAATCAAGGTGAAACTGAAAACAGAATACAGTAAAGATTCGATCTTGCACTATTTTGTAAACAACTACATGAAGGCAGCAGAAATCCATATGCACTAAATGATGAAAACCAAATTTTAGCTCCTTTCTTGTAATTTTTTGAATCAAGTGCAGACGGCACAATATATTTGCTGTCTATATAGATTAAATAGGAAAAAATCAGCATACCCATTCAAGAAACAGAAAAATTTCATGCCTAAATCAGTTTATTAGATGATATTATTGCACATACATCAAGTTTGTTTGTGAAGGCTGGAGTAGAGAATGATGCTGCCCAACTCAAAGATTGTGGATTAGTTCTCCTGTCATTTTTTAGAACCCAGAAATATGTCTCATGACATATAGCATGCTTGGCTCAAATGTTATGTTCATGTCACAGTCTTGAAAAGTCCTATTTTTTGCCGTGATGCCACCAAGACTCGTGTGTCTCAAATTTATCCTCACTTACTGTAAAACAACGAGAATATATTTTGTGTATTCTTGTAAGATCAGCTGCGCTCACAGTATACAAGTGCCCCGGTAAAGCTAGTGGAATATTGTCACCAATATCCTCACTAACCTCTTCTACTGCAGCTGCCTCTCTGAGCTTTCCTTCCTTCCATAAACTCTTTACAAGCATTTCTTTGGAGGCAGCATCAGTCATAAATCCGGAATTCCTCATGTCCTCAAAGGCCCTCAAAGCAAGAGCAGCTCTTCCACACTTACAATAAGCACATATGAGGATCTTGAACATGTAAGCATCAGGCTCCAAGTCACTCTGTCGTACCAGCCCAAAAAGTCGTTGCACTGTCTTCATGTCTCCTTGAAGTGCATAATGATGGATCAAGCCAGAAAAGGTCTGTAAATCTGGGAAAATCCCTTGCATAATCATCTCCTCAAGTATATCCATGGCTTCACCGTTCATCTCACACTTTGCCAATGTCCTCAAAAGAGATGAATAAAGAACCAGTTGACTGTTTTGTGACAAAGGACCACAAATGGTCTTGGCATTGCGGAAAATGTTTAAAGCAGCATCACCCTTTCTGGAAAACCCGTAGAAATCAATAACTAATCTAATTGTGCTGAACGACAATATCATATCCTCCTTTTTTATCTTAAATAAGAGTTGATCAACCAACTGGACACAACCATGGCGAGCCAACTTTGTAATCATCCTCGATATCGTGTAAACATCATGAACATATCCAGGCTGATGAGCAACCCAACAGAAGAACAGCCATGCTGTTTCAGGTGAATTAAATTTTCTGATTAACTTGCAGGCTAATCGATTGGTCCACACAAAGTTTGCATCTTGCAACGCAGACACCTCTTCAGGGCCCCATTGCTGCAAGGCACTTGCCAAAGCAGCTGGGTCCAACCATGGTTTCAATTGAAATTCAGCAACGTCGTCCTGATTAACACTACCAGAACCCTCATCCTCATCATCGATATCATCTTCATGGCTAATTACTGAATAACCTATACTCTTAATCCTCTCGTCTGGCATCAATTCCAGAAGTAATTCCTCCTTGTCATCAAGAAAGCCAAACTCCTTCATTTTCTGCAAAGACAATAGCATTGCTCGGCCAGGCAATATACCATCAGCTTGCATCTCGTGAAGCAAAATCTTGGCAGTTTCTAACTGGTCAGTGCGAGCAAAAGCCTTCACCAATGTAGAATACTGCTTTAAAGTACGCCTAACTCTCATCAGCGGCAGCATCTGAAAAATCTCAAGTGCTGAATCTAAATATTCAAACCTAACTAGGTGCTCTATAATAATTGTATATGTTCTGCAATTAGGAAGTGCCCCTTCCTCTATCATTCTACATAACAGCTTCACAGCATCTGAATCCAAACCCTTGTCAACAAAAAACTTCATCACAAGATTATATGACTCAGTACAAGGATGCTTATCTAAGGTGGCTCTCCACTCCTCCCAAACACTGATAACCTCGTCAAGATTACCTGCGGCAACATACCATCTCATGCGATCCATGAAACTAACGGGAAACACATTAACGAACTTTCCTGAATTCATAGCATCAACCAATGCCCGAAGTTTACCTGTTTGGCCAGATTTAGCAAGAACCTTGGCCAACGCATGAAGGGTGTGTTTCGTATGGGTGAAATGTGGAACTTTTCTAAGAGCCTCGATCAAATACAGCGCAGAGTCTGGCGAGGGAGCAGAATGGAGAGCATTGGCTACCACAAAAGAACCCACTCCAGGACAGCTTAAAAGGTTCACTAAAGAGCTTTCAGGTGAATATGAACGGAGACACAGCCTTATTGAATCGATGAGCTTGGCCCTTTCGAGGTACAAATCTACCTTGTTCACATCCCGAGTAGTTCCAGAAAAATGGCATGCTTGCGAGGGAAAATTCTTGGAAAATTTATTTATAATGTACAGTCTCCTAAATTTCATAACAGAGGTAACCAAACCTCGAGCAAATTAACGATTTTTCCTTCTCCTCTCCCTGAAAAAACAAAGAGAAGATATTTATTGTGCCAGTGAAAACAAGAAAACAGAGCAAAAGTCATATTAAAGCTTTTCAAAAAACAACAAAACAAGAAAGAAGGAGAAAATGGAGAACATAAAATAATAATAATAATTATTGTTTATTGTTATAAAGAAATTAAAACAAACGAAGAGAAGAAAAAAGAAACTAAATAAAGGAGAATAAAATCACAGAAAGCACACACAAACACAGTCGCGAGCGCACAATCAGAAAAAATATCGAAAAAAATAAAACACAAAAATGAAGCCAAATCAAGTTAATAAGACAGGTAAAACCCAGAAGATGACAAAAACAACAAACCCAATTCTATGTGAACAGGGAATATAATAAAGATTCAATCTTGCTCTATCTCTGAAGCAATCACACGAAGGCAGCAGAAATTCATTTGTATTAAGTAATGAAAACAAATTTTAGCTCGATAAAACTGGAAATGGATACAACTGAAGAAAAAATTAAGATAGATCCCAAGAGTTGATGCAAAAAAACTGGTTATAGAAAGAACGCTGCTAACATCCTTTCAAGTCTCCTCTTTAAACCCTCAAAACTCGCTGGGTACTATAGGTTTTCTGACGTGTGCAAACAAAGAGGGTGGCACTGTTTTTTATTCCGAAAACACCATCCCAATTTGCAATATCACTTTTGAGACCATAGCGGAAAAAGGGGAAAAAGATTTTTCGAAACATTTCATTTCTGCGAGCATTTTATTCAATTATTTCAAAAAAAATATTTGTCTCATTTAAAATTTGTGTTAAATTATGTCCTGATGACACTAAGAAAAGAAGTTTTCAAAATCAATTATATTTGGGTCCGATTGTAGATATAGTATTTCTGCTTCTTGTTTCCGTATCTTATTTCTACTTATCTAGAACTTCTTTTTTTTTGGTTTCTAACAAAGTAATAAATAGATATACCGTATACATTTCGAAATCGAAATAGTTTTGGTAAGAAACAAGACCATCCTGAAAAGACAGGAATTAAACATGCAAAATATTATCGAATATATTTTTTTGAAAACAAATGCAAAACTCTTGATCCACATTATCCGAGACCAATTTTCCACTGACAGGAGTTCAGATGTAGAAGTCACAATTATCAACAAAAATTCAGAAACAATTCACAGTCGTTCCCTTCACATCCCCCCTCCATGGATTGAGGTTAGAATAATAAAGTGAGAGGAACGAGGACGAAGAGTTGGCCCCAACATGATATGCTTCTTGATTTGAGGGCAGAATTCTTTTACTTGAGAGGAATAAACCTTGAAGAGTGCGTAGCACCAATACCAGGTCTTCCGTGCTTGACCGGCTTGTATGAGATCGAGAACTCAGCAAGATAGTGGCCAATCATTTCAGGTTTGATTTCAACTGGATTAAAGGTTTTGCCATTGTAGACACCAAGGACACTTCCAATCATCTCAGGAACAATGATCATGTTTCGCAGGTGAGTTCGAACAAGAGCTGGTTTCTCACCTGGTGGGGCCTCACGTTTCTAAAACAGACATGGTATGGTCACATCAGTTTAACATAACCACAAGTATGCACAGATTGAAGAGTAGGAAAACTATCTATTCCAATTCAAATTTAATCAAAAAAGAAATAAAATTTGCAAACTAGTTATTCCAATTCCAGAAACTGCTAGAGGCACAAAAATTCAGTGATGTGAGTGAATCGCCTGGAAAACTTATGTACAAACGTGCCAGATTCACTCGCAAGATAAACAACTTGAGTGATACAAGGACCTCGAGAAATTGCACAAATCAGTTAACTAAAATAACGAGTTCCTAATTCGAAAAAAAAATGCTTCATTCCAAATGTGGAATACTTACAGCCTTCCGCAGCTTCTTGATCAAAGCCATTGGCTTCCTCTTCAGACCCCTCTGGAACCTGCCCATTTCATCATTCAGGTAAGGATGGGATCAAATCTTAAATGCCAAATAAAATATTCTGAAACAGACATAACCAAAGTAGCATTTCACAATACATGCACCCAACACAAGAGGTTGGTAAAGGAAACAAATTTTTAAGGGCAACATACTGTTCAGATTGAAATCATCCACAAAAAATCAAATGCAGTAACAGATTATAACACCTTCAACGTAGTGAGTCTAACAATGTTAATGGTTACAACATAAAAGATGTCGTAAAAGGGACCAGCTCACACGAACAATGCTAGATTTCATTAAAAAAAACTGAGACGATAAAAAAAAGAAATGAGCAGCATAAAACAGCAACAACCTAAATTATAGCGTGGCACTAATGCACAAAGTCAAATAAAGAACGAACATCCACTAACAACATCCAAAATCTTACAGATCCGCCAGCTGTGCCTGTTATACAGTACGATTCAAGTTCTTAAATTTAAAATTCAATGCAAAACATCATATAATGCATAAACGAGATAAGAAAGATAAAGGAAAGAAATAAAATACCTTCTTCTGGCACGAGCATTGAATAGCTTGACGAGCTCGTCAGTCGACATATCAAGGAGGGTATCGAGATCTACACCTCTGAAGGTAAACTTCTTGAACGTCCTCTTCTTGGGCTGCCCGGCCACCACCACTGTCTCGACGTCAGCCTGCACAACACACAGCATATACACATAATCGACCCATTTACACACATTGAGAGTTTCCGTGAGTGTCGAAGATGGACCAAACTAGTTACCATGGTTGATGCTGAAAGCCGTTGAATTGAGAGGAAGCTCTGCGGTACGCCGATAGGGTTTAGTGAGCAGGATTGAGGGTGAGAATGGATTAGTAGAGGGCCAAAATGAAAGGGCCCAATATATTAATATTAAATAAAGCCCGGTAGTATTGGCATCATATGCTCATTTTCATTTCCAAGGATGATAATACTTTGAAATTTCTTCGCATGTAAAAAATTATCCACGATAAATCAAAATATTGTTATTTTATCAAAAGCACCACTCAAAGCGGTTATAATTTACAATAATCTCCAACGTTTCCTTATGTCAATTTTTATAATAATTAATAATTGTCCAATATTCAAACATGGATTCTATGTTCCGAGTCCGAAGCACCCGACATATATATATGTTTCTTGGTTATCCTATTTATTAATCAAGCTATGATTTATGGTAAAATTAAACATTGATAATAATACTTTTAGTCAGTAGATGATAGATTGAGCCCCACAAAAGCATTAATTGTCATTGACAATGTCCAAATCACAACCAATTACTGAAAATGGGTAACGCGTAGCAAATTGTTCAAGTGAACAAGTCAACCTGCAGAATTTAAAAATATAGAAGATTTGATTCAAACTTCGGGTATAAAATACCCACCAAACCAACAACTTACATAATATTCTTGCTCCAAGAAACATAGAAAAACTAATTAAACTTGACGTGACGATCAAAATCCACGGGAAAAAATGGTTTCATCCAAAACAAAAATATTTGTAATCCTTCACATGATATTCTTCTTTTTCGCAGCATCTTTACACCAAGTAGACGCTGGGAGACCTATGGACATGGAGGAAAGGCTCAGGAAACAAGTTACCTTACTCGCGGCTCTTCCACGAGGTCCGGTGCCACCATCTGCTGGTTCTCCGTGCACCTACATCCCTGGTCAGAGAAGCGGCGGGAGTTGCCCTTTGAATGAAAAACACTTTGCTGGTGGCCGTGCCTCCCGTGCGTGGCCAGCTTGGGCTTCCTTAAATATTGGGTCGAGATGATCTTGAATTTAACAAGTGCTGAAGCTTGACAAAAAGATTCAGTTTTTTTAGGGTCTAATTTTGTGGTCGACACACGGTCCTTTTTTAAAGGGTGACGAGCTTCATTTTTTTTTATTCTTTTAATTAATATTTTCATTTAATTTGTTCATATGTATTTAGTTTGTACCATGCATCCAACAACTTTTGGTGGTTAATAAAGATTAAGATATTTTGTTGAACTCTTGAAGAGCGATCAAAAAGTTCAAATGTTGAAGTAATAAAATTCCACATGTTAACAGTCTATTCATATTTTAGTAAATTGTGTTCTGATCAGTGTTACTCGGGGTCGGAATTGTGAGAGTTTGACTGTTTTATTGTAAACATTTGTAATAATTCTTCGAATTGAAAAGATTTGTATTAGCTACGTGGACGTAGCTTATATTAAGTTAATCACGTAAATCTTTGTGTTCATGGCTTATATTAAGTTAATCACGTAAATCTTTGTGTTCATGTTGATTTTTTTATTCCCTAGTTTTTTTAGTACTATATTATCGTCATAATCGTGGTATAATTTCCAACAATTGGTATCAGAGTCTTATTGCTTTGAATTCTGAGCATACTATGTAGTTGCAGCTTTTTTTTTGATCTTTCACATCATAAAAAGATTTTTGGCTAAAGGCTAGAGAAGCGATGATCAGAGATGGTGGATCATGAACAGGAATCAACAAGTTCGACGGAACAAATTTTTCGTTCTGGCTGTTGCAGATTAAATATTACATGTATAGCAAGAAGCCGCATCAAACTTTATCAGGAAAGAAGCCGAAAATATGGAGGATGATAATTGTGAGCTCCTTGACCGACATGTGTTATGTGTAATATCATTGACCAAACATGACACATAACGTGGTGGAGACACAAACCACAGAAAAAGATGATGTTCATTTTATCGGACATATACGAGAAGCCATCAGCAAACAACAAAGAACGTTTCATGAAAAATTTATTCAACTTTAAAATGGGATAAGGTACTTCAGTGGTTAAACACATCAATGAGTCCAACACGATTGTTTCTCAGTGAGTCCAACACGATTGTTTCTCAACTAACATCGGTTGAAATTAATTATTATGATGAGATTCGTGCATTTATTCTTTTGGCGTCTTTACCAAATGTTTGAGAACCAACGCGAGCGGAGGTTAGCAAATTTGTTGGAAAAAGAAAACTATAATTCAATTATGTCAGAAATCAAATTCTTGATGAAGAAGTTTGCAAGTTGGATTCAGGTGAATGAACATCATCAAGATCTGCTCTAAATCTCGAGAACAGAGAAAGGGTCATGTGTGGCGAAAAAAGCCCTAAGTGATGTTACGGTAGGTCCATCAAATTTTTTAAAAATAAATAAATATTTTCAAAAATAATTTATTAATTGAAAATTTTGGATAAAATTTTTACTTATCTTTTGAACATTTTAAAAGATATTTATACAAAATTCCTAATTAAATAATAATAATAATAATATTTATGTATGGACGGTCAATATATCCAAAATTCACGATGATGCTTTCATTAAAAAGTTGAAAAACATAATATTATATATATTTTTATAGTTTATTTAATATTTTAGAGAATATGGAGAACTAAACATATAAAAGTAGCACAAAACTTTAACCGAAGTTAAATGAAATTATATTATCAATGCAAACATTTAAGATATTGTTATTTACACTCTATTTTTTAAAAAAATACACTTCATATTTCTTTCTTTACTAGAAAATGTCTAATATGTTCGCAAACGATTTTTCAAAATATTGATATAAACATATAATTCTTTTATACATTTTTCTTTTACTAAATGTAAGAAAATATAAAAATAACTCACAAAAACTCTTATGAGACAGTTTCATGAGTAAATTTATGTGACAGATTTTTTAGCCGACTTGACTCATGAAAAAAATTGTTTTATGTCAAAATTACTATTTTTCACTCAAGATATGGACCGATTTAACTCGCCTCATGAAAATAGATATTTGAGATCGTCTAACGTGAGATTTATTAAAACTAATTTACTTAGTTTTATTCTTAACTTGAGTAATTTTTCATAAATACGTTTAAAATTATTTTAATTAGACTAGTGATTTCTAATATTCTTTAAGTATCATAACATATTATTATAAAATAAAAATGGTGTTATTTTTTTGCTTAAAAATATAGTGTAGCAAATTTTAAGATAGTTTATTTCTTTTCAAATAATTATTTTTAATTATAATATTTATTTATTTAATTAATTTAATGAAAAAAATTGTAAATATTTGTATAGTTCGTAATTATTGTGTGTGGCATTATATATATAAGTTTCTTGAATAAATTTTTCTTTAATGAATAATAAATATTTGTATTCTTATCTTTTAATGTTACTTTAATAACATACATAAAAATATTAATATATTTTTGTTTAATACTATTTCAAATTCAATACATTTAAATAAATATTTGAGAAATAATGATGAATATTATTATTTTTTAAAAATAATTAATTGATGATATTGGAAATTGGAACCTTATTAAATATAACATTAATTTACATTTATTTTATTTTTAAAAAATGAAGTTTTTGGCGAGAACATATACATCAACAACTCTATTTATANAGTTGTCTTTTCAAAGTTTTTTTTTGAAGTTCTCATACCTATTGGATAACACAATTTGAAATATTTGATAATTGATAATTAATATGTAATTAATTAAAGTATGAAAATTAATAAAATTGTCATAAAACATATCAAATTATTTTTCAAATTTCATTTTTAAAATTGAATTTCTTGAAAATATAAATTTCACTTTTAATTTCAAATTTAAATCTAAATATCTTGAAAAAATAAATAACATTCAAAGATTTGACATCGATTCCATCACATGATTTAATATCTTGGTTCCATCACACGGTTCATACCAACGAGGTTGTGCACTTGTGCTGAATATAATTTGATTGAAAACAATTAATTTTAAAAATGATACTTCTAGAAAAAGAAATATATCATTAATCTTAAAATAGGTGAACTATAATAAATGATTGAAAACAATTAATTTTATGCGATTTTTATTGATATTTTTGTAATAAAGAATGATATATTTTCTTTTAAAAAAAATTCAATTGTGAATTGAAGAAATTTGAAAATATAAACTTCAATTATTGTTTGAATTGATTATATCAATTTCTTTATTAGATTAAATTTGAATTTAATTCATTTTTATATCAGTTTAAATGTAATATATGAATTATGTGTTTTCTATGTTCTTTATTCAAATTGAAAACATAAGCTATTTTTAAATCATTTAAAAATATATTTAGTCCTTAGACTCTGATTAGTTCGCTGATACGATCTACCAGAATATAGAAACTACATAAATTCAAGTTTAAAATGTATTTTTCATTATCAAAATTTTATTATTGTTTTTTCCATACATTTTATTTTTTGATTTAAAAGTATTATTTATATTTTATTTATTTTGTATGGTTCACACGCACACACATATAAATAAACAAAGATTTTTTTCATATCTTGAAAGTTTTTCGTCAAAAATAATGTATTATAAAAAAATATCATTATTAATGTATTCACATACCACATTAATATTTGAAACAAATAGGAAATAAATACGTAATTAAATGTGCATCGTTTGCAAATTATTTTTTAAAATTCAAATTTAAATTTGATATTTTTTGAAATTATAAACTATATTTAAATATCTGCATTGATTATATCATTCTATTTAATTTCGATTATGATTTTAAGTTGTGTGTTACTTTTATATAATTTATGTTTACTACTCTCTATCATACTAAATAAAATATAAAAGCTTTTATATAATATTATGTTTTTCAATTTTTTTAAAATAATGTCAATAAATTGTTGTTATTATTGTTATGTATAGAACTTTAAATTATGTATTTTACTAGAAATTTAATATAAATATTTTTAACATGTCCAAAAAATAATTACTTTTTAATAAAATTAATTTATATAATAAATGACAAAAAATTTGAATTTTAAATAATGTTTATTTATTCTTTAAAATTTTGATAAACAAAATAATATAAAATTTTTAAATATTTTTATATTCTTTTTATTTATATATAGCAGTTCCACTTAACCAAGATAATAAATCAATTTAACGATAAAATTAAATATTATTATTATCATTTGAGCGTTATTTCAAATGACATTAATATTTTGATATAATAAATTTTGATAATAATATTTAAAATTTAAATATATTCATTATATTAAATCAATAATTTTAAATCATTATTCAAATACTAATACTTACTAATTTTAATCATTAATTATATAAAATAACCTTCCGTTACATCGCACGGGTGAAATATTAGTATGATAAAAACAACACAACATTTCGTGTCAAGCAAATTAAGTTGAATTAGTTGGCGGTCAAGAATGGGTTCCTCGTTCTTATTTTGCGTCTAGTAATTGATTTCGATGAAGGGTGTCAAAGTCAAACGTTAATCTTAGTTTTACATTTTTTTTATTCAATATTATTTATATGCTTCCTAACTAATTTCGACAATTGATTTCGTAAAGGAGATGTTTGGATCGGTAATTTATTTACTAAATTAGTTTTTTCTTTTATGTAACGCATGCATGTTTGTTTACTGCGTCTTTCTTATATATTATTTATCAAAACTCTGAAATTAGATTAAACTAAATATTTTAGGGACTGTTGTTTTAGTCCGTTGTATACTCAAATTGCAGTCTTGGTCAGATATGTTTAATTTTTTTGGACAATTTTGATCTGATTTTACCGGAAAAACTTATGTTCGTTTTAGTTTAATCTGTAGAAGCTTGCCTGAGTGATATAAAAATTGAGGATCTTTCAAAATGGAGATAAAATTATCCTACATCACACAAAAATTTTCTTTTTAATCCATGTTTGAATTTCATCGTTCTGTTAATTGATTTTTATTATTAGTATTATATTAGAGTATATGATGACTTGGAAGATATTAATTTTTTATAAAATAAATAGGTGAAAGAAGATTTTCTCACCATTTTAAACTATCTCTATTTTTTAAGATATATAGGCAATTAGTTCTGATGAAAAATCATCGAACATAGATTTTTCCGGTCTAAATGGGACAAAAATTGTCAAAAACTAAACTTACACGCAAGCCTAGAGCGGACTAAAATCGCAACTGGATAAACATAATAGAAAAAAAAGTATTTCTCAAAATTTTAATACACCAGTTAAAATCTGTAATATAATTATTTAATAAAACAAGCTTTGTGTAAAATACATATGATATTAATAATAATAATATATATTGTTCCTTATTGCTTCCCATGTCCCAAACACCGCAATTTCGGCACGTATTTCTAAAATTGTTATTAGTAAAATAGGTATGCGTTAAATAGTCTAGTTTCTTTTCCAAGAAAATTATAGAAAAAGCAGCTAGTTAAATCAGATGTACCGCAGAATTTATATTTTAAAATCCACATGTCAAATAATTTTAAGAATACTTTTTTATGGACGGAGGACGTACCGCGTAGGATCTTGGGTTCGAGTCTCACTTGTTGTATTAGATGTTTAGTTAGGTAAATCGTCGTGTCTATTAATTATATCTTTAAACAAAAAAGTGAGCTATAAGATCGAGTAAAAGCTTATTGTTATATTTGTGGAGTAAAATGTATTGAATATGTTAATTTCTTTAAATAATTATAAAGTATTGCAGTTCAAAAATCTATCTCTTTCCGAATTTGCAGGGTATATACATCATAGTTCAATTCCAGGCNGCAATCTAATAAAAAAATTCAGAACGAAAAAAACAATCAGGGTGTAAGGACTTCATTCCCATGTCCAAAATTTGATATTATGCAGCTTTCATTTATCTCAAGTCGTCATCAAGTTAATGAAACCATGAAATGCATATGTGCCGCCGTCACTGCCACCACTAATGCCGGCCGCCAGAACGATTGCACTATCGGCAAACTTGTTCGATCTGATTGATGGGCAGCCTCCACCACCAGAACCACCGGGGATGTTGGTGCAACCTGATGCGCCAGAGGGAGGGACTGGACCTCTTTCAAGTGAATTAATATTTATGCCCTTGAACTTTAAAACTTCCCAATGGTTATCTTGCAATAGTCTGCTTGGTTCGACACATAAAATTAAGAAGTTGAGTACCGTAAGCAATATTAAAATGCAATAGCGTCTCATTTTGTATGCAAATATGTGGAATTCCACATTGGGTAGCCGTATTTATATGGAAGGGGTGGGCAAAAAGTCTTATTTTAACTATAGAATGACGAATAGAGGTAATTTTTAAGAAGAAAAATTTGAAATGCGATGCATAATTTGTATTAAATAAAAAATTCAAATATTTTTCTGTCCTACGTTTGTTGGATTTGACTGTAATTACGAAAATAATTCTTAGATGTTTTTTATTGACTCGAAATTATTCAAGAATTCTTAAAGGAGATATAAAACGGTAGGTAGACTCTACTTTCTCAATCGCGCGTGTCAAAATTATAAGGTTTCCACAAATTTGAAGTTGAGTTGCTTGTCGACCCCAATCAGAAATGGAGGGCTCAATCTTAGAGTCAATTGAAGAACTTTGAATAGAAATAAACAATACATGAGATGAAATTATTTTTATTTTCCTAAGTAGGTTTAGATTTGGAATTTGGTTACCACTTACCACTTTGTGAATGTGCGTGTAAAAGTATGTCGTAGACTGGTGGAATTGGCTGCGAAGGGAACAAATTTGAATATTATTTGGGAATTTTTTTCTTGGTTTTTGGTCAAAATTTTATAAGTTTTCGTAAAGAATTTTAATTTTCGTAATTTTTCTAACAGTTATAAATCAAAATTTTTGTAATTTTTATAAATCAGATTGCTAACCTCAACCATGAGACACACTTTAATTGTTGTAATTGTTCTAACAGTTATCAGAATAAACATTAATCGATACAAAAAACTAAATTCTTAGAGTGTTCACTTGGTTCTTGGGTTGCACATCTTTCCACGTCAATGCTCATTAGAACTCGTATGTCATGCGTCTCCTGGACGAGGGCTCGCCATCCTAATTAGGCTAGACAAATAGAGAAGAGCTCGCCCATAGGGCGAGACAACACTTAGAAGTTCACCTGCTAAGGGCGAGCCTCCTCTTTTGTTAATTTAATTGGTAGTACTTCACACTTCTAACTCATCAACACATTTACAACTCCTTAATTGACCTCCTTAATTAACACGTACTGCTACTCGACTCATCCCTAGCTCCTTATCATATCCTCAACTCCCCAACTCGTCAGCTCATCATCAATTCCTTAGAATATTCTTAGCTCTTTAGCGCATCCAACACTCCTTAACACGTACACCATTCCTCACTCCTCACACTTCATAGCTCGTCTCCTTACCTGTCACACTTCCTTGCTCACTTCTACACTTATCGCACCTCATAGCTCATCTTCACTCCTGTCACCTTAGACTTTCTTTGACAGTGAGATCAATCAAGCGTTCAGATGAGGATTTAAGATATGTTGGCACCTACACGACGAAATATATAAGAGAATTTCTGGACCTTCATTGTCCCTTAAGAGATTTAAGCTTGGTTCTGAGCTATGTTTTGTCATCGACGAATATGGTCGCTCATTCTCTGGCTATCTCTTCCCCTTTCATTTTGTTTGAGAACTTTTATTGTTTGTTGATAAATCTTGTAATCATGAACTTTGATTATTTATTTTAATAATACAAGTTTTACTGTCAAAAAACAATATCATTTCCTTTTCTTTTTCTTTTTTTTACTTTTTCTTAAAATATATATACTCCGACGCTTCAAATCTAACGTGGTCGGGTCTTCAAAATCACCCGTAATCCTCGGGTCCCCTCGCCTTCTCTGCCATTTAAATGCAAAGCTTATTTATTTCTTCAATCGAATCCAGATATCAGAGCGGAGGCAATCAATCTGTTTCTTGTGTATTTTGTGTGGAAATTTCTGGTGTGATCAGAGCGACTGTTGTGAATCCTTCTTTGGCTGTTTTAGGTTGGTTTTTTGAAATTTCAGACGTTATTTATTCAACTATGCATCGACACAACATTAGTTTTTTTTCTTTCGTATTTCGCAGTAAAATACTTAAAAAAAAAATCGTGTAGGTTTTTTTTTTTTTTTTTTTTTTTTTTATCGAGGAAAAGATATGTTTAAATAGTTTCATCTTTGTTTTTCATAACATGTTTGGATCCAAAATTTGTAGGAAACAACAGTTGTCAGAAATGATTTTCTTCCTTTTTGTTTGCAATCTTACTTGGATTCAAGTTAAAAAAAAAAAAAAAAAGGAAAATTCTAATATAATATTTCTTTATTCGATTATCAGAAAAAGTTCAATGAAGTATCCTTATCATGATTTGACACATATCGGAAAGCCAATTTTTTAAATTTAAAATGGTAGATTACAAAAACATTGATATATGTCTCTTTCTTTTGACGGGGACATTCTTTTCAACTTCGTACTAGTCTTGTGGTTAGCAATTTCATCAAAGTGAGGCATGACAGTCATTTAAACTTTGTACTTCGTTATTAATTCCCATAAAATGCTCTAATTTATTCTCACTTGTTCGAGACATGTCAAGCAAATTTGACGTTTATTAACAGCAAGAGAAAGTAATGGAGTAGGATTTGAAGTGATTTTGTATAAGATATTTTTTTTTATGCATTGGAGGATGGATTTAATGCTTTCCAAATCGTGTGCAAAAGAAATAATTAATTAAATGGTAACTAAGAGATATGGTTGTCATTCACCCCATGCCTTGCCTTGTCGTTGGACATAAACATTAATTAAATGGTAATTTTTATTACATATTTCAGAAATAGAATGCATGGAAGTTTAGATTGGATTTTCCGTTCTAATAGTATGTTGAATTTTATAGTAGAAATAAAGTGAAAAGAGAATGCGACATAACACAATATTTATGTGATTATTTAAATAATATCGAATCTGATCGATTATTTGTATTCATTTCTCTCTCTGAATTTAGAATAGAATCATATCTTCTAATAAAGTTAAAGTATCTTTGGATTAATGTAGTAGGAATAAGTAAATCAATGTCAAATCATATCAAAGATATGATACATTATTAATCGTAATAAATATTAAATTTGATTCGTTGTGGTATTTATGGATGGATGCACAGAAAACTTCTTTGCCAAAATTTTTCATGGACGAAAAAATCAATCTACCTTTTAAAATAGGAGACCTGGCTGAAGCAAGGACTTTCGAGGATGGTTTTCGCGGTGCATGGTTTCGATGCAAGGTAAGGTTTGTTCTGATCCGTATTGAGTCTCCTGTCATGTCTTCTGTCCTTCAGTAGTTTTGGTTAGTACTTTCAAGTTTAGACTCTGATAATTAGCTTTTCCGGGTACACGTATTTTGATAGTCACGTTGGATGCTTCGAAAGAAACGGAATCCATCCATCCATTTTGATGATCGCATATAATATATAGCACCTCTTAGTTTCAAATACCATCTTAAAACTAACCAATTTTTGGTCTTATTATGAGTTATGCTTCTGGTTCATTCCTTCAAGCATAAAAGACCATCCACTCCTTTGGACATTGGAAATAATGTTACTTTCTCTTTGCATATCGTTTCTTTGTTGCTAACATCTGGTTCTTTTTTTATTGTAATTTTCTCTCTTTGTTAGTTTGCTTTATCGTCTACGGGAACTCTGTGTTCTTTCCTTTAACAGAGAGTAAAGAAGAGGTTTTTGTTGCCAGAAACTGTAATTTTTTTAATTGATTGTATCTGCTTATGCTTTATCCCCTTAATGTAACAGAAAATACAACTGAGATGAGTTACACGTTCGTGATTTGACCTCATACATTATGAGGGCCACAGATTAATAGCTCCTTTATAAGGCTTTTTTATTCTTAAGATATCTGAGATGTTATTTTTTCTGCAATTCAAATGTAGGTAGGACTTTTCTGCTCAATCTTATGCATCATTTCACTCTAGGATGTTTGTTTTCCTTAGGATTTTATTACTTTTATAATGGTTGGATTCCGTCATAAGTAGAAACTTGTCCAACTCCAGCATTAGAAATCCTAAAATTAAGTTTATTTAAGATTTTGAGTGGTTGTGTCCGTGAAATTTTGAATAGTCCTCATATTTGTTGATTGATGATGCTTGTTATTTATATTATGCTCTCAACCTTCGATTTAAAAAGTCTGAGCTAAAATCTTGTAGCATGAATTAAGAAAATGTTGCAACTGTTTTGGGTGTTGCTTGCAGTACTTTTCCTCTTCTGGTTTTGTTTGGTCTGAAATTCTTTTCCATTCAATTGTCTTCTATTGAACAATGTTGACCAGATGTAAGTTATAATTTGCAAAGCCACACCACTCTTTTCTGCTATTCACATGGTTTCAATTTTCTTTATCAGATTATAGAGATCTCCTCGAGAGAAGGGAATATTGGGCATGTCTCAGAATATTATGACTTCCCTGATGAAAGTTAGTATCTGCTGTGTACACTTTTATTGACATATATTTTCTCCTTGGAGCAGATTTTATGTAATGCGTCATAAGTGTATCCGCCAAACTTTTTGTATCCGCCGGAGGAGTAATTTTGATAGTGATAAATGTACTATTATTGTAGTGTTTCATGATTATGTGGGGAGGAATTTATTGATTTCTATTTTTGTCATTGGAGCTGTCATTTTGGAAATTTCACTCTGTCATTTTGGAAATTTCACTACCTTTAGATCTATAATACCCATCGAGTCCTGAAGTGTGACCAGCCAGGCTTATGTGTCTGCGCAGAGATGAATCGAGATATGTTGGATGAAAAATATTTAATATGAGTATGTTCAATAAATCATTGTGTGTGCTCCGCTCAGGTGATAAGCAGACATGACTACTTTTCAATTTCCAATCGCAGAACTGGAATGGACTGAACTATATCAGATGACTCCTTATCATGCGGAGAGAACAAGGGAAAGAAAAATCGAATTGATGTTCCGGGCACCCTACCCACCCATCTACCGTAAAAGCCAAATGCCTCTTGTCAGTGAGATTTCAGAGGTGACAGTGACTGTTGATGATGCATGGAAGGTCGGGGATTTAGTGGACTGGTGGACTACTAATTGTTATTGGTCCGGGAGAATTATGAGGTTATTTGGCAATTGCAAGGCCATGGTAATAATTGCTGATGTTTTTTTTTTCTGGGCTTGGCTTATGATGAAGTTTTTATTTCCATCACCAACTGATCCAAGAATTTCTTGGGGGTGAAGTATAAAAGCATTTATTTGAGGTTAAGGGCTAAAATATTTTTTCATTAAGTTTTAATAGATTTTATGGTTTTCTTTTATTGTTAATGCACTAAGCACTAACTAATGTTTCTATTCTGGTTACTGTAACTTTAGCTTAAGCTGAAACAACCACCACTTAGTGAAGGTGAAACCTATAAAGTTCTTTTAAAGGATGTACGCCCATCTCTAGATTGGTCTCCAGATCGTGGTTGGACTGTGCCACCTCAGGTTTGTTACTTTTGGACTGCCTGATTTTTGTTGAAGCGTAAGTTGAGTCTGACATTAGAATTTAAGTTGTGAATTGCTTGATCAATTCAGATTCGCAGCGGCTTAAATGTAGTGAACTTTTATCGTTTCCTATATCTGTGTCAATGAATCTTATATTGTTTGTTTCCTTACGTGGTTTCCACGTATAATTCTTATAGAAACTCGAGTTAATGTGAATAGAAGCATTTACAGCTCTTTATTTTCTTGTTTATGGATTCATTTCAGCTTTTTTTTTTCGCTTCTGTATGTTTCATTTTCGGCTTTTAATCTTTTGCAAAAAGCTCTATTCCCAGTTTCAAATTTTAAATTGGTCTCTTATCCTTTATCTTGTATTGTAAATTATAGTTCTGTCACGCTGTTCAATTTTGGGAGAATGACATGAAATAATGCTGTGAGAAAGTATCATTTCTTGGTTTTTTTTTAAATATTCCATTTTTGCTATTTGATTGATCCAATCGCTGCTTCTGATAACTCAAGTCTTTGGGAGGTCATGTGCAATCGTGTTATATTATGTCGTCATGCTCATTTTACCCCTTTGTAGCTTCTTGAAGTGTGTATTTGTTTTCTGAGCATTGCAGGGTGGGAAAAACGGTCGTGTTTGTGCTCGGATTATCGAACCTCGAAATCAAGGTAAGATCACCCATCCAGAATCATTTTTGCCAGTAAAACGTAACCATGTTAGAAAGATTTAGTTTGTTAGGTGTATTTGGTTTTAAAAATATTAACCAAAACGAATTTGACACGGGTGTCTTTGACTTTGACCACAACACTTGAACCAAGAAAGTTGAGGTCCTTCCATTGTTCTGCTGATTTCCTAGATACAGAATTTGGATGTGAAATTTAACAAGAATCTGATTATGTTGGGGTCTTAAACAGTGTGAGTCCCAGACTATTGGACTCAAGTTTTCGCACGAGCCATTTGATCTCACGTTACTAGATTTGTGGAATCGTATTATGATATCTGCTTTCGTACTTTAATCTGGATTTTAATGCTTCCATTTTCTAAAGCCCACGAAGTACGTCAAGAAACCGTGCCTGGCAATAAAAAAGATGAATCAGAGGACAGAAGAACATCACGAGGTTCTGAAGTCAGAAGAACGCTAGAACAACCCCAAGTTCCCCATAAGAACCATGGAGCTGGTGGAGGTGTCATCCAAACACAAGGTTCTGAAGACAGAAGAACATCAGAAAAACCCCCAGTTCCCCAAAAGAACCATGAAGCTGGTGGCGCGGTTGCCCTCAACTCCGTGGCGACCGATGCATTAGAGGCTGCAATAATGGACTTGGAAGAACTTGTAAATAAGGTCAAATGGATACAGAATATTTTAGAACACGGGGTTTCTCTTCCTGATGGTGTGAGGCCTGAATGGGAGTTTGTGGATCAGTCTCCCGCTTCTTCCGCTCCTAAGTAAATTTCTCTTTTATATGGTGGTGAAAATTTCAAGAATTCTCAGTAAACTGTAAAGTCGATTTTTTGTCCCGTAAACGACTTGACGATTTTTTTTTTTTGCATAAATATTAAAAAATTGTAGGGTTAGATGACTGTCTACCGCCTAAGCAACGTCTTTTAGAACACTGATATTTGTGAATATATTTATTCAAGGGGTGTAATTTTGCGTTATATAAATATTTTTTCCTTATCTTTGTATTTTATCTGATTTTTAATTAATAATTCACAACTTTAGATGCTGGAATTGAATTAAAAATACTAATGATCGTATAGTTTTACATAGAATAAAAATATAATTAATTTTTTTTAGCCATAACAATTATTTGTGTAAAAAAAAGTATGGAAAACTTTTTAAAAATCATATAATATTTAATTTATAATAGCACTAGTCACTATTTATCATTATTTTAGGAAAATAATATAATATTTTAATAAACTAAAGTTGGTAGTGATTTGAAGTCACTCGTGCCTTATTGATAGTATTATACGTAAAAATTGGTAACTGAAATAGAATTAATTTATTTATGAAATAAGAAATATAGACTGAACTTCTCTATATTTCTTCCTGGTGCTTAATTAAACAGTTGAGAAGCTGCTCTGCTCTCTATACGTTATTTTCAAATCAAACAGTTGAGAAGGTCACATGAACCAAGCTTATTTTCTACAGAAAAGAATTTCACACGAAATCCGCGTAATCCTTCACCCTTTTCTACCCATTTCTTCCTTCTTCCTCTTAATATAAACCTGTCAAATAGACGCATATTCAACGTCTCATTGATCCCTTTTCACTCAAGAAATCAAGTACGTGCGAATAATATCAAGGAAAACACCAAAATCCAGAAAAGATCATCAAGAACACGAAGATGGAACACAAAGAGAAAGGAGCTGAAGATGATTCAGGCGGAAATAATCAGTATCCTCTTGACTCAAAGTGCTACGAAATTCTTGATGAAATCGGGAGAGGAGTTAGTGCAATTGTGTACAAAGCAATATGCATTCCATTAAACTCTTCAGTTGTCGCCATCAAAGCCATCGATTTGGAAAAATCGAGAGCAGATTTAGATAGCGTCAGACGCGAATCCAAGATTATGACGCTTCTGTGCCACCCAAATATCCTCAGAGCTCACTGTTCCTTCACTGTAGAAAGCCAACTTTGGGTGGTGATGCCGTTCATTTCCTGTGGTTCTCTACAGTCGATTATTTCTTCTTCATTCCCTGACGGATTGCCCGAGCCCTGCATCGCGACGGTTCTTAAAGAAACTTTGAGTGCCTTATCATATCTACATGGGCAAGGCCATTTGCATAGAGACATTAAGGCAGGAAACATCCTGGTCGATTCGAATGGATCGGTCAAGTTAGCGGATTTCGGGGTTTCGGCCTCGGTTTACGAGTGGAATTCTTCGTCTATGATGCTAACTGATGTGGCCGGGACGCCATACTGGATGGCACCTGAGGTTATACATTCACACACAGGGTACAGTTTTAAGGCTGATATATGGTCTTTTGGTATCACCGCAATGGAGTTGGCACATGGGAGGCCTCCATTGTCTCATCTACCACCTTTTAAATCGTTGATCATGAAAATTACGAAGAGGTTTCGGTTTTCTGATCATTATGAGCAGGGTAAAGATGGAAAGGCAAAGAAATTTTCGAAATATTTCAAAGACATGGTTGGTTTATGCCTTGACCAGGATCCTTCAAAGAGGCCATCTGCGGAGAAGTTACTGAAGCATTCTTTTTTCAAGAATTGTAAGGGGAATGATTTCTTGGCGAAGAACGTGTTGCAGGGATTGGCAAGTGTTGAAAAAAGGTACAAAGTGGGAAAGATGCAGAGGGAATTTTCACTGAATAAAAGTGGTGACGCCGACGACGACGACGACGACGATGTAAATGCAGGTGATTTTTCGCTGGAAAATGGGAAGCAGAGAAGGATCAGTGGGTGGAACTTTAATGAAGAAGGGTTTGAATTGGAGCCTGTTTTCAAGAACTGTATAGAAGGTGATCAAGGAGGTGTGAAACAGGTGAGTTTTGAAGAAGAAACAATGCTTCAAGAAAATAGATCGAATTTCGATGGGGGCCGAAATGATGGCGGTGTTGACAAGGGAGTTGTTATGGACAGTTTGCTTCTTTTGAAGAAGAATTTGGATTGTCAAATGCAAGAGGTTGTGCAGATGATGGCATTGATGCGTGGGGAAGAGAGTGTAGAGATGATGGGGGTCAGCAGGGAAGAGCAGATGATGCAGGAGATTGAGGAGTTGAGAATGGAGGTGGAGAATGAGAAGAAGAAGAGGTTTGCATTCGAGATGGAATTGGAGATTCTGAAATTGCAGCTCCTAAGGAAGTAGTTAAACATATGGTGTAAATCTTAGATAGTTTGGGATACGACATATTTTGGTGAATGTAAGAAAGGATAGTTTACCTTTAGTTGCAGTGACTTCACTTGATGGTTTATCATCGTTAATGTCTATTTCTTCATTGAGATAGCCCTATGATTTGGATATAAAAGGATGGGCCTTATTCTTCAGCTTAGCCCATGCTATTATACCAGAGTATCATTCCTATGCCACTTCATATTATAACAATATATCATGCTATAAATCAAAGTCAGAATAATTAGGTGTAAGGAAATTATATTTAATAAAGGGGATCGACTAAGCTCATAATATATACTTATGAAATTATATATAAATTTTAAGAATTGTTTTCGATCATCGAAACATCAACTTATATGTAATATTAACTACCCACATAAAATCTTTCTCTGACATAATTATTCTTTGTGGTCGCTAGCTTCTTAATTATGTGCCAGATAAATTGTGAATGATTTTATGCATACAGAAATCTTTTTTAGAAAAAGTTTAAATTCATATTTAAAAAAAAAAACATATGAATTTATACCATGAAGACAATACCTGCAATATGGGCAGTATTACCTTAAAAAAGTGAAAGTAGAAGTAGCCAAGGATGGAATCACTCCATTGGCCACCAGTCATTCACTAAATCTGAGCTAAATAGGGCACAATCTTTTGTATGTTCGTGGGTTCTGAGAAAAGCTTACTCTCTTTTGAGTGAGAAAATGGTAAGCAAATCTTGGTCACTGAGATATACTTTTCTCTTGTGATCTAACCAAGGTGTTTGTATTACAAATATTCTCCAAACGACAAAGATTTTTGAATGAATTTTCGGTGTCAGGGAACAACGTGAATATCTACTTATTAGTAATCATTGCGATTCATATAATTCGCAGTTTTGGCTCGCATTCATCATAATAAAGTCGTCAAGTATCCTCCTCAACATATGATATAAATATATCTTCACTAGAATTGAACTATGCACCTAAAACCCTCAAATCTAACACACACACATATCCCAAAAGAAATAAATGCTTCTTTTTGAAATGACAATCCTGATAACATACAAATTGACAGGCAAAAAAGCTCTGAGCCAGCTGAGAGCATACATAACAAGCAATATGCCTTTAATTATTTCTATCATCTAATTAAGGTGGGGACCATTCCACTCAATACATTCAATAAATGATGTCAAGTCTATGTAGATATACATACACACACACACGATGATAATTGTATCACACATATAAAAATTATGTGGATGATTATTACTTGAACAAATCCTCAGAACTCAATATTTGTCATTTATTCTCCCAAATTCAGACCGTAGCACGCTTCGGTTAACGATGGAGTTTCCCATCTGAAGTTTATATACTTTTTCAAGACTTGTGCATCTTCAATCCACAGTTAAAATTTAGCAACGGCGTTTGAAGTTTTTTCCTTCGCTATTCAAAAGTGTTGCAATTTAAAACGTTAAACAACTATATGTTTGACATTCTAATTAAGCATGAGATTCGTTGCCTAAAAGTCCATGCTATGGATAAAAACTAAGCAAAAATGTAACCAAGAATAAGGACATACACTAGGGCAAAAACTTGTGTGAGACGATCTCACGGGTAGTATTTTGTGAAATGGATCTCTTATTTGAGTCATCCATGAAAAAATATTAATTTTTATACTAATAATATTACTTTTTATTGTGAATATCGGTAGGATTGACCCGTCTCACAGATAAAGATTCGTGAGACCGTCGACCTACTCCATACACTAGACGTGTTTCCCCAAATGGCATAACTTGGGAGGACGAGGTTGTACAATTAGTGATCAGTAGTGGCCAAACATAGGGAACATGCACTGCCTAATTCCATCCAATCACATTCTCGTTTGCTGGTTTAGAATTTGACGCGCTCTGTAAATTACTCATCACACCATCTGATCAGCAATCTTACAAGTCCTCTAAAATAATGATATTTAATTTTCAAGAATATTCCAACCTATATTTACATACATAATTATGATAGTGCTTTCAATGTGGCACAAGGGTCACTCTAAAAATAAGTTACTGAAGAGTTAGAAGTACGTAGTTAAGAATTCCAAAAAAAATTAAAAGATCGCTAGCCTTTTTTTTTATTTAAAAAAAGCTACCTTTCTCTATTTATATCACGATCATCCCTACAAATTATTGCCGAGTGATTCTTCCTTCTGTCTGTGTAGCCTTTTGACACTTCTTCGCACATTCACAATTCTACATACACAGATAATGGAGCTATCAAGAATCTGTATGGGCAGAAATACGAAGCAGCAACAAAGAAACAATATCAACAATAGTACTACACAAAGAATCCAAGAAATGAACGTTTACAAGTTCAAGGGAAAATGGGATTTTTGCCACGAGTTCAAGAACCATAAAAATGCTGAGGATAACTCAGTTGGAGCTGGATTTTCATGGCCTCCAAGATGTTATTCATGCAATTTCTGCAGAAGGGAATTTAGTTCTGCTCAAGCTCTAGGGGGACACATGAACGTTCACAGAAGGGACCGAGCAAGATTGAGGCAATTTTCTCCGCCGAAGATTATCCAAAATCTAGATCCTAACCCTAGCTTGAATCCAAACCCTAGTTCGATGTCATCTCACTGGACAAGGTTTCCTCATTACACTTCTCCATTACCTCCATTCTTCCCTTCTTCACATTCCCGTTTCTCTTCATGTTTAGATAGTAATCATGCTAGTATTGAGAGATCGAGGCAGGAAGGTGTTTTGTTTGAGAACTTGATGAAGCCGAGCGCAGGGGATTTGATGAAGATGGAGAGTCAGAAAGCCTTTAACAGTGTCGAAAAGTTTGGTTCATTTGTTTGTGAAAAAGGGTGTGAAAATGTGAAGAAAGATTTGGTGAGATTGGACCTGGAGATTGGCCTGATTAGTCAGTACTCTCATGCGGAACTGGATTTGGAACTTCGACTAGGGTACACTTAAAAAAAAATTTCTGATATATCATGATTTCTCTTGAGCATATTATATTGTTAGGTGCATGATTGCTTTTAATTTCTTTCACGAATCTAAAGAAACACGAAGATTTGCTAAGCTAAGTTCTTTTGGGTGCATGTACGTATATCCTATCTCATTAATATATTTAAAAACACAAGAATTGCAAGTGTGCCTGAGGTCCATCGATGCCATGTCTATCTATGTACCTGGCCTGGTCTCACTCAATTATTATTACGCCCTATATGAAAATTTTCTCACCACCTGGCCTGAACTTTGGAGGCTGAGTCCCCAGGAGGCACTCAAAACTCTATCGTGTTCGTGAAAATTGATTTAGGTTGTGTTTAGATTGAAAAATATATTCAAATATATTTTTATTGTTTAGAGAAATAAGATCATAAACTTCAAGTACACATATTACGTGTGAAAGTAAGATGTATATTTAATATTTGGTTTATTGTTTAATTTGTAAACAATAAAACTATATTCGAAATACATTTATTTTAAATTCATCTTTCGAAACACAACATTAAAGAATTCAAATAACAGTTCAACTTTTTTCTCTAAAAAAAGAAAAACATTCAGTATTAGAACTAATTATTTGGTAGTCTAGGTGATTTTAATATGCATTATGGGCCAGTGGATTGATGACATCCCCAAAATGGGATGGTATGCATGTTCCCGACAAGTTCTTGGTGTCAAATGGCATGATGACATTTCCTAAAACGGAAGAGAATGAAATGAAATATTTTGGTCAGTTTCAAAAGCATTACAGAGAATTGAAAGAGAAAGAACTGTCTTCATTCTTTCCCAATTTAGGAATCAAGCACCTCATTTGAATACTTCCAAACGACCCCTTACAGGCTTAATGATTCAAAATTTATTCTCCATTGATCATTAAATTATATTTAAACCCCATCATTCAAATGGACGAATGTTTAAGGAATAATTATAATTAAATTAGTGTGTATATATGTGTGTATTATATATAAAATGTAATTGTTCTGTTTTTCAAATTTGATTGACAATATTAGGTTGCATTTGGATTGATGAATTTTAAATATATTTTTGTAGTTTTTAGAAAAGTAAGATCGATATACACTTCAAATTCATCACTTGCATGTTTATATGCTTTGTGTAACTAAGATGTAAATAAGTAGTATATGAATTTAATATTTAATATATTGTTTCATTATTAACAATAAAACTATAATCGAAATCCATGAATTTCAAATTTATCCACCCAAATGCAATTTTAAGGTATTGTTTGCATCTTCTAAACAAAATGAACATCTGAATTTAATCTTCTTTTAACATATAATGTATGTTTAATGAGGTAATATATATACCAATACCACCATTGAAGTTACTCATTTATAAAAATTTCTAAATCCATGGAACATGGCTGCCCGGAGTTTTATTTTTGTTGGGACAAAATCTTTACATTATGACAGCCGTATATTGTTAGGTTGTAGATATAGCTTAGAAACAAATATTAATTAATTTTGACGTTGCAGGAGGTATTTATTTAATTTTGAGATCACTAAATCTAATTCATTAATACATACAGGCAAATGAATGATATATTGTATTGAATATTGATTGCATAATATAGGCCTTATCATGTCTTGTCACACTAGCTAGCCCTTCAACTCATATATATATATATATATATATATAGCAGCTTTGACCAAAGACGATAGGGAAAAGTTGGTCTTCAAGTACAAGAATGTTGTCGATCAATCGAAGAGTCAACGTCACGTTACGTACCCCAATCGTTATAAATATATATAAAAGCCCACGTTGAGCCAGATTTATATGTATATATATGTGCGTATGCTCGTTTGCTAATTTCTCACTGTGATCATTACGAGTTATCGCGTGTATCATTTTAAACAGAATTCAAATATTTTTTTTAAATTGAAGATTATTTAATATTTACATATTTATAATTTTTGCAAATGGTAAAATTATTATGAAGTAATAGCAAAAAAAAAATTGAGGTTGGGCGTTTCTCCATTATCTATGAATCGGCATAGAGCATGATGTGTGTATTAAACATGCATGTCCAAATGCATGACTATTGGTTACACCATCTTAATTGGACCAATATATTAATAAAATAAGATAATTTCCTTAAATGTTGCCTCTGGTGTACTTATTTTTAAGAAAAAATATTTTTGGGAAAAATTATGCATCGTCGTCATTATTATTGTTGTTGTTATTATTTTTAAAAATCTCACATGCTCCAAATAAGAACTTGCGAATTTGGGACTTAATTTCATTTTATGATTTCATTTTTCTAAAAAAAAAAAAAAAAGTAGACTCAAAATAAGATTAATTACCTTGGATTACATGTATAAATGGACAAAAATATAAATTTATGAATTTTACTCATATACAAATTAAAGATCATACATGGCAAATTTCATGCAAGTTTTTAGGAAACATATGGCATCTTGCCGAAACCTCTTTTATATTTTATTTATTAAGAAGTTTTATTTCATTATATCAAACTATTGATTTTGGTTTTGCTTGTGATTAATTAATTTAAACGACGACCAATTTTATTTTTTTCATCAAAATATATAAATAAAATCTAAATTCAACCAAAGTGTTTTATCCGGTGCCTTTTGTCCTCCCCTGTTATACAATTGAGTATAATAGCAATTTATTCTATAAAAACCAGATGTTTCTAGAGTTAATCCTTCACATTACTCGGATGTGTATAATTATCGATACATACATTCAAAATCCATTACACCTGATACTTATATTATTCTATGCCTATTGATCGACAAGTGATAGTGTGTGTGTGTGTGTGTGTGTGTGTGTGTGTGTGTGTTTGAAATATTATAAAAAAAAATATTTAATTCAAATATTAAGCACATGATTCGATAATGTGATGGGGTCTTGCGAAATTTAATAAGCTTACACGCGAAGTTTACGTTTATGATTTACTTAAATTATACAATATAACGTGCACTTTCCAACTAACATAATTTTAATAAGAGCTAAAAATTTCATAATTAATAATTTTTTTAATACAAGAAATGGTCAAAAAAGTTGATAGTCATGTCGCTAGTTAATCTAAACGCGTGATTTGGCCGTCTATTGGTTTTTCTATATATATGGAAGTTCGACATTAATAAGCATAAATTCAAAAATGTTGGTCCCACGTGTGTAATTTGAGATAATAAAATCCAAAAATAAAGAATAAACTGGACACCGAGATTTACGTGGAAAACCCCTACAAATTATTAGGGTAAAAACCACGGACAAGATGAAAAGAATTTCCACTATAATATTTTGTGGTGTACAACTCACTCACTGTGTTTCCAAAGAGATCACACACTCTCTTAATACAGGAGAACAAACATCTCACAAATATTATAGAATACTATAAGATGAGATAAAACTCGAAGAAGGGATGATTTCAGAATGAAGGGGAGAGCTCTATTTATAGAGCCCCTTGACCGTGTGAAGACGCGTTTTTTTCCACGAAAATTCTGTCAGTGGAAATTTCCTTCTGCATACATTTAATACACGTTTTTTTATTTTCTTTGACTGATCCCACCTATTAAATTCTTTGTCGACATTTCTCCCACTTGGAGATTCTCAAACACATCTCCACACATCCTTTCAATCTTGCCATTCCCTACTGCTTACGTTTCCGCTAGGCCACTTGAGGATCTACACCACTCGAACTTATCAGTGTTCACTGGCTTGGTCAGAAAATCAGCTAAGTTATCCTTCGTATGGATCTTCTGCATATACACGCTTCCTTCTTCTACTTCCCGCACAAAGTGAAATTGTACTCCAATGTGTTTCGTCCTGGCATGAAAGGCTGGATTCCTTGTGATGTGCAAGGCACTCTGACTGTCACAAAACAAATGAACATTCTCTTGTTTGTGCCCAACCTCCTCCAATAACCTTTTAATCCATATTGCCTCCTTGCAACCTTGAGTAGCTGCCATGTATTCTGCCTCTGTTGTAGATAGCGCTACAACTGTCTGCAGTTTTGAAACCCAGCTTACTGCTCCTCCTGCAAGTATAAACACATAACCAGTAGTAGATTTCATCTTATCAGGATCACCTGCATAATCTGAATCGACATAGCCTGTGAGTGTAAAATCTGATCTTCCATAACATAATGCAGCATTCGAGGTACCCTTAATGTGTCTAAGGATCCTCTTGACAGTGTTCCAATGCTCTCGTCCAGGATTCGCCATATACCGACTAACTGCTCCCACTGCTTGAGCAATGTCTGGTCTTGTATAGATCATAGCGAACATCAAACTTCCCACTGCTGATGCATATGGTACTCGAGACATCTCCATCCTCTCTGCTTCACTGCTAGGACACATCTCAGAGGATAACTTGAAGTTAATAGGAAGAGGGGTCGAAATTGGCTTACTATCTTGCATGTTGAAGCGTTGCAAGACTTTCTTCAAATAATTTTTCTGAGAAAGCCAAATCTTTCTGTTACTTCTGTCTCGGTTAACTTGCATCCCTAGAATCTTGTTTGCTGGTCCCAAGTCCTTCATATCAAATTCTCTAGCCAACTGTACCTTCAATCCTTGGACCTGATCTTTGTTGGGGCCTGCTACCAACATGTCGTCCACATACAACAGCAAAATAATATAATCATCATCAGACCTCTTGAAATACGTACAAGGGTCTGCACTCAGTCTATTGTATCCAAGGCTCATGATATAGGAATCAAATCTCTTGTACCGACACCTTGGCGCCTGTTTGAGACCGTACAGAGATTTGTTCAACCTGCAAACTAAGTTCTCTTTGCCTTTTTCCGCAAAATCTTCTGGCTGGAGCATATAGATTTCTTCTTCAAGATCTCCACGAAGAAATGCCGTTTTCACATCTAGCTGTTCTAGATGTAGGTCAAACACTGCACACAATGCCAACACTATTTTGACTGTTGTAAGCCGAACCACAGGAGAAAATATCTCATTGAAGTCAATGCATTCTTTCTGAGCATACCCTTTTACCACCAATCTAGCACGATACCGCTCCACTTGGTTATTGCCATCACGCTTGATCTTATAGACCCATCTATTTCCAATGGCTTTCTTTTCTCGTGGTAGTGTAACAAGATCCCAAGTTTTATTCCTGTCTAATGCCTCCAACTCTTCTTGCATTGCTATCATCTACAAGGATACATCCGAGCTTTGAGTAGCCTCGTGGAAACTCGATGGCTCACCATCCTCTGATAATAGACAATATGCAATGTTACTTTCAGTGACATAATCTGAAAGCCAACCTGGTGGTCTTCTGTCTTGAGTTGACTGCCTCACATTGGAAACCTCAGACTCAACTTGTTCTTGTTCTTCGTGCTCTGGTACTGTTTCACAAGAAACTTGTCCTTCGTCCGTCTTATTTTTCACCTGAAATATAGTAGTTTCTGAATTCGGTGTGCCTTTGTCTCCCTTTCCTTTATCTTCGTCGAAGATAACATCCCTGCTGATGACAAGCTTGTGAACAGTAGGATCCCACAAGTGAAACCCCTTTACTCCATCAGCATAACCCAAGAAGATACATTTTCTGGATTTTGAATCCAACTTCGATCTTTCTTGCTCATTGTACAGAACGTACACAGGACTTCCAAATGTTTGCAAATGAGAATAATCTGTCGGCTTCTCGGTCCACATCTCCATCGGAGTCTTCAGATCAATCGCCACTGAAGGAGAACGATTGATAATATAACAAGCGGTTTTGACTGCTTCTGCCCAAAATGACTTGTCTAGACCCGCAGTCCTCAACATAGCTCTTGTTCTGTCCAACAAGGTTCTGTTCATCCGCTCCGCCACTCCATTCTGTTGAGGTGTGTAAGCCGTTGTGAACAGTCTTTTGATGCCTTCATGTTGACAATATGCATCAAACTCGTCATTGGTATATTCTCCTCCATTGTCAGTCCTCAGACACTTGATTTTCTTCTCAGAATCAAGTTCAACCCGCACTTTGAAATCTTTGAAGATCTGGAAAACATCTGATTTCTTCTTGATTGGATACACCCAACATCTCCTAGAGAAATCATCAATGAACGAGACAAAATATCTCGCTCTTCCTAGGGATACAATTGGTGCTTGCCAAATATCCGAATGAATCAGCTCCAACATGCTTTTGCTCCTAGTAGTAGAAGTGTCAAACTTTAATCTGTATTGTTTACTGGTAACACAGTGCTCACAAAAAGGTAATGACACATTTGTAAGTCCCGGCAGCAGCTTCCGTTCTGAGAGAATTTTCAACCCCCGTTCTGACATATGCCCGAGCTTTCTATGCCATAACACTGTTAATTCTTCTCCTGAACCAATTGATGCAACAGCTAGTTCTGCCTCTTTGTGTGTTTCTCCAAAAAGTACATACAGATTTGCAGCAACTTTTTCCGCCTTCATAACCACAAGCGCGCCTTTCACAATTTTCATGATCCCGTTCTCGATCCGAGTTTTGCATCCGATGTCATCCAATTGCCCCAAGGACAAAAGATTTTTCGTCAGTCCTTTCACATGTCGTACCTCCTGTATGGTGCGAATGGTGCCATCAAACATTTTAATTTTGATAGTACCGACCCCAGCGATTTCCAAGGCATGATCATTTCTCATGAATACAGATCCTCCTGAGACTGGTTCATAATGGTCAAACCATTCTCTCCGAGACGTCATGTGCCACGTCGCTCCTGAATCCATAATCCATGTGTCACAAAATTTGTGTCTGCCTTCTGCAACNGGTCGGTCATCGATGAAGATTCTGTCATCCGAAGAGTATAAAGCCTTCACTTTAGGAAAATCATGTTGTGTAGCGACTTGACCTCGTACATCTTTGTCAGAGTATCCCAGATAACTTTGGCTGTTTTTATCTCACAGATACTTGACAATACTTCGTCTGCTATAGCCAAGTGTAAATTGGCAACATCGTTGTCATTCATCTCATTCCACTTTCCATCATCCGTAATCTCCACCGGTCTATCTCCAATAGCCGCCAAGCAATTCTCTTTTCTTAAAACTGCTTGTATCTTTATTTTCCACATCATAAAATTGCTTCCGTTGAACTTTGTTATCTCGTACCTTCCCGCCATTATGTCTACAACAATTTTAGTAGACTGGACAAAATAATCCCGCCTTAAATAAAAAAATCTCAAAAAATCTTTTCTGATGTGGAAGATCAGTTTAGGCTGCAACCACATAGCATACTCAGAATTTTAAGAAATTTTAAACCAAGGCTCTGATACCACTTGTTAGTCCCACGTGCGGAATTCGAGATAATAAAACCCGAAAATAAAGAATAAACTGGACACCGAGATTTACGTGAAAAACCCCTAAAAATTATTAGGGTAAAAACCATGGGCAAGATGAAAAGAATTTCCACTATAATATTTTGTTGTGTACAACTCACTCACTGTGTTTCCAAAGAGATCACACACTCTCTTAATACATGAGAACAAACACCTCACAAATATTATAGAATACTATAAGATGAGAGAAAACTCGAAGAAGGGATGATTTCAGAATGAAGGGGGAGCTCTATTTATAGAGCCCCTTGACCGTTGAAGACGCGTATAAAACGCGTCTTCCATCTTTCCACGAAAATTCTGTCAGTGGAAATTTCCTTCTGCATACATTTAATACACGTTTTTTTTATTTTCTTTGACTGGTCCCACCTATTAATTTTTTTGTCGACAAAAAAGACCAAGTTCATGCCTCTATCTGTTTGATGATGAAGGATAATAATCACCAGACATTCAAAGCCGGCTAAAACAATAAAACCAAGAAATATATCACAGAAAATAAATTAAATAATAACTTTACAACAAAATAAATAGCACAAGAGTCCAGATCAAGAGCTTAGTCTGGAGTTTAATTTATCTCCCCATTCGCAACCCCTAGCTCCCAAGAATATTGTTTCCCACATATATAGCCTATATATATTTCTTCCAATCAATTGAATCTCTCCGAAAAAAGGTTTCCAAAGTTGTTAACGGATGGAGACCAGGAAACACGTGGATTGCGATATAGTTTCAAGTGTGGAAACTGATCATCAATCAGAGAAATTAATAAACGAAGACAACTCTGGTGTTGGAAGAGCATATGAGTGCACTCTTTGCAAACGGGGCTTCACTAACGCGCAAGCTTTGGGAGGGCACATGAACATACATAGGAAAGACGAAGCCAAAGCCAAGAAAAGAATCGGGGAGGAACTCTCGAATCAAAGCATCAATCCGGTCGAAAAATACTTGAATTCGAGGTGTTTTTCTCATGTTTCATCAAGTGATCAAGGGTGCCAGGTGAGTTATCGAGTGTACTTGCCTTCATCAAACCCTAGTAGTCTAAGTCATAATTATCAAAGAAATATCCCTGTTTGGAGGCCAGAAGAGCAATTCATCGATTTCATGAAGGTAAACTTAAGTATGAGAATAGGATTGCCCCCACTTGTGGATCAGGAAGAGGATTATAGAGATAGGATCTTGCACGAAAGTAAAGTGGATTTGGAGCTCCGTCTGAGTCAGTCATTACCCTTGATCGATCGAGTTTACGTGCCTTTAAATTCGAAGGAACACATTTGCATGTGATCATCTACGTACGTACCCATGGTGCATGTAAAATTATATAACGAGTCCATAATANGGTTTGATTTTATGGATTTTGTGAGCAAAACATTAACTTATAGTATAATCTCAGTACGTAATTAGCCTTAATTTAAATGTACTTTAATTATAATTAATATACATACTTTGAATTTTTGTATTTGTAGCAGATAATCTTTAAATGTACACATTTGGAGGCTCAAATCATGACTTTATCAAAGTTACTCTGTTTTGATATATAGAAATTTTAATAATTACTTTTATAAACTATAATTATTTAAATTCTGCGTTATTCCGGCTATACGCATAAATAATTGTTAAAGCTAATTTTCTAGAAAATCTATCGAATATAATCACTATTAAATAATCCTCTAATTTCTGGTAATAACATGGTCTATTTATTTTAATTCATCTTTGATTGTGTTAATTAGCAACAGTAATTCTTATTTTAATTCATCTTTGATTGTGTTAATTAGCAACAGTAATTCTCAGAACCATGGCAATTTCTTGTTGATTGCATTGAAAAGGAAGCTGTTTATATATAAATATAATTCATTGTCAAGCGGAATCAATGGAACTAATACATAGGCCAATCAGTTTATCAGACCCATCTATACCATATATTTTATACAAAAGGTTTCCAGTTTCATCACTAGTGTTCCACGCTCTCGTCACCAAATTCCCTCTCCCATATTTGTAATTTGATTTCAGAAAAGAAATGAAATCCGTTGTAGCCATATTTGAAAATGGATAAGTTTAATGTTCGGTGGTGGTTGTTAATTCTCTTGTCAACAAATCTGCTCATCGAACTTCTTAAATTATTTGTTTCCTTTCGACGTTTTTACGTTCTTGGAAGATGTTTTCCTTTTGTGGATTTGGCCGGAAGGTGGAGAAGAAAGAGCAGAGCTGTGTGTGATTTTTCATCTTTCTAAATGCTATTTTAACCAAAGTTCAATCATGAATAAGTTACACTTTTAAAATGTTGTTAATAATTAATTCCGTACAACACCGGAAACGGGCCGCCGACTAACATGTGTTGCAGCTCGGACCTAGACCACTCTAATAGCTCACTTAGGTTTAAATCCCGGCTTCCTTCGTCACTGATGATAATTAAGAACAAAATTTTACAATTATATCATTTGACAATCATGGTTGATTTAGATTTTGCAATAACATTTCAGATATTATAAAATAATAAACACGATAATCATTGTTTGATTTGGGCAGACTTATCTTTTTGTCAACTAATATAGAGAAATTTAAGTTTGAATCATTATTGTTATGCGACAATGTTGGAATAAAGATGCATGTAAAGCTGTGTCAATTCTAAGTTCACCCAGTACGTACTGAAAATAACAATTATGGATGACATCGTGGTTTTAAAAAATATATGCTTGCAAATCACTAACGCATCGATAATGCACTACATGTCCTACATTAAATTATCCTTCTTGAATCTTGATTGATACTCAACCTTAACTTCATTACCTAATTCACTATTTAAGCTTGATTATATTAAATTAACAACAAATATATATAATTTTCGAAGGAATAGACATTAATATANTAATAATAATAATAATAATAATAATAATAATAAATTCTTTTATACATATTATCATCATCATAATATAAAACTTTGCTATCTCTCGAAAAATATAAACCAAGAGAAACTGCGAAAGAGATGGTCTTTAAAGTCTGGATTCATTACTTCGTAGAAAGAGGGATAAGAACATTACCAAAGTCAAATATAAAATATTTCTCCCATTTGAACATCTTTAATGCTATATTAATTATTATTGAATAAAATCCGGTTAACCTCCATTACAATATACTCTTGGGGGGCTTTTGAAAGGTTATATATTTGAGAAAGATAGGTATTATCTGATATAGTTTGATCCGGTCTATATTTATAATATAAACTAATATTTTTGTATATAAAAAATAATAATTTTTATGAATCGGTACGGCGGTCTCGTTTTTTTGTAAAAAATTTTATATCGCTGATATGAGTAATTGCAATAAATAAAAAAATTAATGCAAATAAATTTTTTTTAATTAAACACCAAAAATTATGTCATACGTGGATATGAGTAATTGCAATAAATAAAAAAATAAATGCAAATAAATATTTTTTTTGAGGTTTTGATTGGCAGACGTTTTCTAGCAAAAGTGCGTCCAAGTTCTCTTCACCAACCCCACTCTGAGATTTCTTCTCTCTCTCTCTACATTACATACAATTGATAATAATTTCTCCACCCTCTCTTCTTCAACCATTGAATCTGCCTTGTTCTCTTATATGGCAATGCAAACAACAGCAATCGCTGATCTCTCTTCTCTTTCTATCTACACACACACATATTCCTTCTGTAAAACTTTCCAAGATTCAAACTTTATTCCTCTTCTTCCTGTTTAACAAACTGTATCACGAATGGTTTGGTGGGAACTGATTTTTATGGAAAATAGGCAAAGATATTGTTTCGATAGAGCCCATTCTAATTCTTGGTTGTCTAAAGCTGTCTGAGGGTTCAAGTTGTATTTATAGGTGCATTTCATCAGGTAAAAAAATTCTTTTTTATTTTTTTTGGTTCTTTTTCGATGTTCAGATTTTAATGGCATGGTTTTGATTTTACTGGTTCATCGTTTGTGTTTAAAGTCTTGTTTTTGGCAAGTTTTTCTGTTTTATATCGTTAAATTAAACATAGTGGGAATTAGTTGCATAATTAACTCTACCACAGCTGTGAAAAGCACCAAATTGAATATATTTATATGGATTTTTTTTTTTGCGTTTCTGGCAAGGTTGTGGGTCAGATCTTTGTTGGGTCTGAGGTTCCTTTCTTCCTAACATGTACCTAAGTATCATATGCTTTTTCATTCTTGTGTATGATGTTTGATTCAATGAACGCCAAATTTTATATTTTGAAGCAAATATTTTATATTTGCTATTTGATGGGTTTTTATTTGATTAAACATCTACCGGCAGGAAAATGAATGCTAGCTGTTCTTTCGTGATAGAATTGGTCAATCTTGCACCTGCGAATTGAGCTGCATTGGAGGCTAAACTGGATAAAATTCAATGGACTGGAAAAAATAGATTAGCTTATCTATGCATCGGCTGCCATGTTAAAGACATCTTGTTTCTTGGTTTTATCCATATTTATTTTGGTAGCTGCTGCTGAAAATGGATTCTCCCGTTGCAATTGCGATGAGGAGGGATTTTGGAGCATCGAGACTCTTTTGGAGTGCCAAAAAGTTAGTGATTTTTTCATCGCAGTGGCCTATTTTTCCATTCCGATCGAGCTACTTTGTTTTGTTAGCTGTTCGAATGTCCCATTTAAATGGGTACTTTTCCAGTTCATATCCTTCATTGTCCTCTGTGGCATGACACATTTGCTAAACGGATGGACTTACGGTCCTCACCCGTTTCAGCTGATGCTCGCTCTGACAATTTTCAAATTCCTGACAGCTTTAGTTTCGTTTGCCACTGCCATAACCCTTATCACACTTATCCCCTTGTTACTCAAAATCAAGGTGAGAGAACATCTGTTGAAGAAGAAGACATGGGATCTTGATCGGGAGGTAGGAATTATTAAGAAGCAGAAAGAAGCTAGCTGGCATGTTAGGATGTTAACTCAAGAAATTCGAAAATCCCTTGACCGGCACACGATATTGTATTCGACTTTGGTTGAGCTGTCAAAGACATTGGATTTGCAGAATTGTGCTATATGGATGCCAAATGCAGGTAGAACGGAAGTGAATCTTACGCACGAATTGAAAGGAGGGAGCTTTTCAAATACGGGAAACACTCCTATCCCAACTAGCGATCCAGATGTGAGAGAGATCAAGAGAAGTGATGGAGTGAAAATACTAAATCCTAAGTCGGTTCTTGCTGTGGCAAGCAGTGGAGGAACTGGTGAGCCTGGTGCTGTGGCTGCAATTCGAATGCCGATGCTTAAGGTTTCCGATTTCAAAGGTGGCACCCCGGAGATGATTCCGGCATGCTATGCAATTCTTGTTTTGGTTCTTCCGGATGAGCAGGGTATATCTTGGGGCAATGAGGAACTTGAGATAGTCGAGGTCGTAGCTGACCAGGTTGCTGTTGCTCTTTCTCATGCTTCCATTCTCGAAGAATCTCAACTTATGAGAGACGAATTAGTGCAACAAAATCGAGCACTACAACAAGCGAAACAAGATGCATTAATGGCAAGTCTAGCCCGAAATGCATTTCAAATGGTAATGAGTAAAGGATTAAGAAGTCCGATGCATTCAATGCTTGGACTTCTTTCCATTTTACAAGACGAAAAATTAAGTACCGAACAACAGCTTCTTGTCAATACCATGGTTAAGACAAGCAATGTTCTTTCAGCCTTAATAACTGATGTGGTGGATACTTCGGCCAAAGATAATGGAAAGTTCCCTTTGCAAATGAGGTCTTTTCCATTGCATTCTATGATGAAAGAAGCTTCTTGCCTCTCCAAGTGCCTTTGTGTTTATAGGGGTTATGAATTTGTGATCGAAATCGATAAGTCATTGCCAAATCAAGTATTGGGCGATGAGCGTCGAGTATTTCAGGTCATTTTGCATATGGTTGGGAGTCTGTTGAAGGGAAGTAAACAAGGGGGTTCACTTACATTAAGGGTATTTCCAGCCAGTGGTAGTCAGGGATGGAAGGAGCGAAAAAGAGGCCAGGGGCGAACAAATTCGTCTGATGGCTATGTTTATATAAGGCTTGAAGTTGGGATTCGTCATATCAGCTCCCAGTCAGAGGACAACACACATCCCGTGATTCCACATGGTTTCCAGAGATACTATAATGGAGTGGAGGGTGGAATGAGCTTTAGCGCTTGCAGGAAACTAGTTCAGGTGTGTGCATTAACCATGTTATTTATTGACTTATGAAGCTGCGCATCGCATAAATATGATTTTGTTAGGTAATTTCATGATATAGTTTTTTTCTAATGTATGATGGAAACTGCTGTTTCCTATTGTTAAAATTTTATTTTGATCTGTTTGTAATTAGGCACCACGGTAATTAGCTTCTAATATAAATTTGACAGTTTTGTTTCCACAAACTAATTTGTCTTTGTGTTGCAAAGGCGAGAATATATACCATGTTTATAAAATATTTGTTATCGATCAACTAAAATTTGTCAGTACACGGACAAGAACCAGAGTTAACATCATAGTTATGGTACAAAAGAATTGAATCTGGTTGAGCACTATTCATTTTTTTATATTCGACCTCGAGTATGAACTCGAAGTTTATTAAACTGGCTTGAAATTCAACTGGAAACTTTAGAAACAAACTTTTCTGGACTCGAGTTCTGTTTGAAGTTGAGTTCAATTTTTTTTTTTTTTTTTGAGTTTAATGATAAAAATTTTCTCGAAGTATGGCTCAACTCAAGCTGATAATCTCAATTAGTTTTAGATAAAAAAAAACAAGTCAATACCAAATTCAGCTCAAATGTATGAAAAAATGTTCAAGCTCAAGTTAAATAGTTTCGGATATATTTGAGCTGTTTCTAAAAGTTTGGCAACTGACTTTGCCTACTTGTTTATTGGCAGTTGATGCAAGGAGACATCAGGGTGATATCAAATCCTGAAGGTTTCGATGAATGCATGGCTCTTGGCTTACGGTTTCAAGTCCGGTCCTCCGCTGTTACAAGCCTATTAGAACACGGTGAATCTTCAGATCGAGTCCATTCGAACACCCTTTTTAGAGGATTGAAAGTTCTTATAGCTGATGCAGATGATGTAAATCGAGCAGTGACACGTAAATTGCTGGAGAAATTGGGATGCACAGTTTCTGCTGTTTCATCGGGATATGAATGCCTCAGTGCTCTTGGTCCTTCTATATCTTCCTGTCAAATAGTGCTCCTTGATTTGGAGCTACCCGATTTAAATGGCTTCGAAGTTACAACGAGGATTCGTAAATTTCGTAGCCGTAGCTGGCCATTGGTCATCGCCTTGACAGCAAGTGATGACGGAGAAACGAAGGATAAATGTGGCCAGATTGGAATGAACGGTGTTATTCAAAAACCAGGCTCGTTTCAAGAGATCGCGAACGAGCTTAAACATATTTTGGTGCAGGCTAATAGAAGTTTGTGAGTCAGTACTGGTGCAGGCGAATCCTTATGGTATCGTTGCCTTGACAGAATAATATATAAGAGATGTTTTGCTATTCATATAGCTGATGCCTCATGGTATCTGTAATTCAGCACAAAGATGTCACACACACAACAATGATAGTCCAAAGCGGTTTCCTATACCAAGTTCATCTTCTTTCACTTTTCAATGTCTTTACTTTTCCAAGTTAATCTAAGTTATCGTGCCTATAATTAGAATAGCACAAAAAATCCTTGAATTTTCTGGCCTTAATCTGAGACATCTTTTGTTTCGTTACTTGATAAGCCACTTTGCCACTAGTTGAGCGTGATTCGAGCTTTAGGCCGGATGCATTGCTTTTGTAGAGTGTGGGGACTGGGGAGTTTTTTTTTTCTTCTTCTTCTTCGAGGCATAAGTTGAAAAACTCATAGGTCGTTTGTATACATATACTTGTATATAAATACATACGTGTATGTATATATACACACACATATATGCATATATATGATGCATAAATGTGTGTGTGTACGTGTGATATTTTGATACATAGAACATATAATTGTAAATCATGTAGAAATGGAGATGCAAGGAATATTATGGTATTTGTTGGTGGTTAGGCAGTGGACGAGCAATGATATGTGAAATTGTAAAATTCTATTACTAATTTACTTATGAATTTTCTAAATATTTAATGAAAAATATTATATTCTTGGGTGCACGAGTTGATTAATTTGATGCGCATGAATCACGACTTAAAAAGTTTAATTGGCGGAATGTCATGATTTTAGTTATATGCAAAAAATTATAGATATTACAGCATAATATATAATTTTATGAAGAGAGAAGGTTTAGGAATAAACACCAAATTATCCATGAAACCTATCAAGATCTTCGACTTCTTATGTATAAATTAATTTAATAAGATTTGCTATAACTGCGTTCCGAACTTAAGATTTCGTTTCAGATTTAAGACTTTGGTACCAGTTAAACTGTCACTCGTAGACTATCGAATCTAAATTTAATTATATAATGGTTAATAAATATCCACTTGGAGTTGAAAAATTTTTTTGTGCAAAGGGATCTGAAATTAAAATAATGATGATTGCAGTATTTTCATGGCCTATGATGACTTTTAAATCAAATTACTCCCTTTGCAATTCGCATTAACATTAAATTAAACCAACTTGAAATTCCAAAAAATGGGTATTTTTGAATTGAAACCTAGGTTTCTGTGTTTGAAAGAAAATTTAAATTAAACACCTCAATGAAGGGGAAGAAACCATACAAGAAACCGCAAAAATTTGTTCCCAAGTTGGCATAAATAATAATAATAATAATAATACATTTTCAGTAATATTTAAATATTATGGCTAGTCTAATCAATATATAAATATCGATAAATATGTTAAAGTAAATAAATTATACGTGAGGGATCGATGAAAGAAAATTAGGGAGACTGAAAGTGATGGAAAAAATCAGAAATTATATGGATATTTATAGAAGATTTTACCGACACACCAAAGTGTTTAATATATGAGGTTTAACTTTAATATAGTTGGTTTTTAGTCATTTTTATACAAAGTGCTGACATAACGCCGAACACGTCAAAACTTCCCGATGTCACGTCAATATTTTCTGATATCACGTCAGCATTTTCTGACGTCAAGCTCTGTGAGAGGAAAACCAAAATTCAAAATGTACATAACCTAACTTACAAATAAAATGGGTAAACGTACATGACCGTTTTGGTTAATTTCTCTAGTATATAGATACTTATCTAGAGAATTCTTGTGCAATGGTACGATTCCTCCGTCACCCCAGAATGAAAGGGGTGATCTCGTAATTCTTGGTATGTGAAGATGCGTTGTTAGGTGTTCCATTTTCTTTTCCCATTGAGGTCGAATATGTGTTCGAGATATATTTGTTCCATTCACTTAGTGATTTTTTACATGATAATTTAGTCGCATTAGAGATGGATGTAATAGTTGACATAAAAAAATGGTGTATGTATAGCATCACCATTAATTTAATGAGGGAATATGGTAATTATTGCTGTGAAAGGGCCTATCTGAATTGGACTTTAGCATTGGAATGTTGTGCCCATATTGTTGTTAAACATTGTTTATTTAAGATTAAGAAAGCATAACACGTGAATTCATGTGACCATGGCCCTTCATGTCACCTTTAATTAATTAAATTAGTACCATTCCTTTACTAATTATAATATAATCTTCATTCTTATTTATAAACGTACGTATTTCAGTACTCTTTAATCTTTATATATAAAATATATAACATAGAGTTTGTGATCGAAGTTTATTAGCCAAAAGGAGGAGTTAATTATTAATCATTTAGGTTATGAGACATTCATTATTCATTAAATATTTTCAGTTTTTCAAATTATATTCAGACTGACTTAAAGTTTAATTGTGTAGGTGTCAATTAGTTTCTGTCTTTGTATCAGTAATATGTGTCTAATTGTGATTTTTGGTTAGTAAGTAACTCTAAAAATTAGGGTTTTTGAGTGGTGGGTTCGAGTACAGATGGTACAAGGAATGGGGTGAATCGGGTTTAAAAATTGAAACTGGTCCACCTCTTTAATAGAAATTATCGCGTATTTTTCATCAAAATATACGTATTCTCGATGAAAAATGACTAAAACTGAAAAAAAAAATGAAATTAATAGATTAATATTATGAATTAACTAACAACAATACTAAATTGAAAAACGTGGGGAAGTTACGTGACTAAAAACATATATTTTTCTAAACTAATAATTTGATTTTGTTCAACTAAATTTATGAATCAATCACACAAATACGCAAATACTAATATCACATATCGTGCGCAAACATGAATAATGATGATACGGAGTATAATAACATACACATTTAATTATTCAATTTCATAGATGTGACATACTATTCAACTTGTTTCATGATTTAAATTTTTTGGCTTTTTTCAGTTTATTTTTTGTGATGGATCAATCAACTAATTTTGAATAAAAATGGATTAACGTTAAGATTTGAAGAATTTAATTATCTTAATTAATTGTCCCATTATCGACAAATGAATGAAAAATGACAAAAACTTGTGTGAGACGATCTCACGGGTCGTATTTTGTGAGACAGATCTTTATTTGGGTTATTCATGAAAAAATATTACTTTTTATGCTAAGAGTATTACTTTTTATTGTGAATATTGTCAATCATCTCACATATTAGGATCTGTGAAACGGTCTCACATGAGACTCACTCTTTTAATTAACCATGACTTATAGAAAATAGAGTAGCATATAGATAAAAGAGAAAATAGAAGACGGCCTAGGAAAGTAGGCAATTAATTTGTTTATTAAATTCATTCGGAAAAAAAAAACAGAAATAAATTTTTGTTTCAATGATTATTTTTAATGTTTTGAATAGAAGATAACGTCCGAGTTTAAAACAAAACCAGAGAAAAAGGGGCTTTTTTGTTGTTTTATTATCAAAATACACACTAAGCACGTATACTGGAGAACCTTTATAAAATCTCAACTTGTATTTCAATGAATTTGATCATGAGATTGGGTTTAGTATAGAAATCATGGGCATTAATGCATGGCCGGGGTAAGAAAAGAAAGGTACTCTTGATTTTTATCACAAGTCGGATATTAAATATTCATGAAAACACTTGTACTATGTCTCACGGGTCAATTTTGTGAGACAAATACTCTATTTGGATCACCCATAAAAAAATAATACTTTTTATTGTAAATATAGATAGAGTTGACCCGTCTCACAAATAAAGATTCGAGAAATAGTATGTCGTATATGATACATATTCTTAATTATTTACTGTGGGTGAAAAAAAGGAGTACTTATTTTAAAATGTAATCCAAATTGATAATTTGACAAACTTCCACACAGCACATAATACGAATATAATAAAGAAAATCCAGCTTTTTTTTATTTATATAATATATTGGGGTCTACACCAAAATATGTTTTAGTTGCGGTTTTGATGATGTCGTTCCAAATTTAGGATTTGGATGCTTAGATGATCAGTCTAAATTTCTGGAACAAACAAAAGGAAAAATCGGAGCGGCCTCGTAACCAAAAGGTTGAGCCGGGTGCTGCCATACCACCGGAATCTCCGCCACCGCCGCCTCCTTTGTCTCATCCATCACATCGTTGGAGATCGGCGACTGAACTAACGGCGATAAGAGAGGTATCGCAGCTTTCCATTCCTTGGCCGGACTAATCTGTATCGACGCCGGAGCCCTCCTCTGCAGCCGAGTCGATTGGCGCCTCGAAGACCGATTTCTATTCCCCATCATGTCTGCCATATTTTTTGAAGAAATTGGTGGTGGACGAGGTATGTCATAAATATGGGCACGTGGAGTACACGAGGGGGGAGTCAAGTGCAGAATCAAATTCTTTTCAGTCAAAAGGTCGTTAAAGAAGTATTGAAAAATAATGTACTTGTTTCTGTTTTGTTTTCAAAATTAAGGTTGAATTTGGCTTTTGTTAGAAAAATAATATTTAAAATTGTGTCTATTGAATATTTGAATGTTGAATATTTGATAAAATTAGGTGTTGAATATTGAAAATTTGTGTGTGATGATGAAGGTAATGATGTAATTTATTTTTGGATTATTTGTAAAAAATTTCTATAAATAGATCTCTCATTTGTGAAGAAAATTACAATTGAATTGATAGAAAATATTATAAAGTGTATAGTGTAATAATTTTGAGATTTTTACTTTTTACCGTAAATTTTTACTTTTTCAAAACACGTTATCAGCACGAAGCTCTAAAAGTCCTCCATATTTTTCCAAGCTCCAAAACAGAAGAAAAAGGTAAAAAAAAGTAATAATATTTATTTTATTGTTTATTTATTTATTGTTTATATATTTACTATATAATATAATGTTATTATAAATAATAAAAATAAATTTTTCAAAAAACTTGTTATAAATCCTGGGAGGATGTTAAGACGACATCCCACACTCCCGGTAAGGGATACGACAAGTATAAAAGTCTATAAGGTTTTTAAACAAAATATCTTATGACACCTCATTATAATATTGTGATATGATATACATAATTATTTAAAACATTAATAATATTATATGCACCATATTATTACCATAAAATTATAAAAATACATACATTTATTTTCTTGTACACCAACGGTCATAAACGGTAACAAAATGGCTAGTTTTTGCCCTATAAATATGATCTCACAAACACATTCAATCACTCTAACTTTCTCTTCTTCTCTAAAATTATTCTTGATCAAATTTTTGAAGAAAAAAGAAGATGGCTTTCACAAAGTTATTTTTAATTATTTTGGTTATAATACTCACGAATCTTGTACTTATCGGAGAATATACTCCTCATGTGTTTTCTTTATTTTTACNGAAAATGTGAATATCTCATCGAAAAAGATCCCATGTCTATGTGGAAAGGATTGAAAGAAAGATTTGAACATATAAGGGAAGTTATACTTCCGACCGCCCATGATGAATGAAATATGTTAAGATTCCAAGATTTTAAGAAAGTCAGTGGTTACAATTCAGCGATGTATCCAATAATCTCGCAGCTAACATTTTGTGGACATGAGGTCACAGAATCGAAAATGCTTAAAAAAACATTTTCCACGTTTCACGCATCAAATATAACTTTACAGCAACAATATAGAGTGCGTGGATTTGCGAGATATTCTGAGCTCATCGCCTGTCTTCTTGTGGTGAAAAAAAAACAACGAGCTACTAATGAGAAATTATCAGTCTCGACCCACTGGATCATCAGCATTTCCAGAAGTAAATGTTGTAAGTAAAAATGAATTTAAACCGGGAAATCAAAATCAAATTCAAAGACAAGGTTTTGGTCGAGGTCGAGGTCGAGGTCGTGGTCGTGGACGTGGACGGGGACGTGGACGTGGAATTGGTCGTGATCGTGGTCGAGGCCGTGGTTTTGAAAACAATAGAGATAGTTATTTTTATAACTCATCTCAAAAGGGCGTCACGAACCACCCACAGAAAAGACATCATGAGAACATGAGTGTTAATGAAAATCACTCGAAAAGATTTGAAAGTTCTTGTTTTAAATGCGGCACTCCAGGACATTGGTCTCTTGTTTGTCGAGCCCCTGAGCACCTTTGCAAGCTCTATAAAGAATCGATAAAGGAGAAAGAAAAAGAGACCAACTTCACTGAGCGAAGTGACCGTTTGAGTGATTCAACTCATTTTGATGCTGCTGATTTTATGAATGATTTCTCTGAAAATGATCAATATGTTGGTGGGATAGAAATGAACAATATTGATGCTGCAGATTTTCTCAATGATTTCTCTGAAAATGAACAATATAGTGGTAGAATATAAATGTAAAATAATTTATTTTTCATGTATTTATATGATAATGTTTTATTGTACAATTATGATATGTGTTATATTTACATATGTATTGTCATTAATTTTTTTNATCAGGTCCTGTAGACTTGATTAAAGGATGTGGTAAAGCACAATTTTTGTTACCTAATGGTACAAAATTTTTGATCAATGATGCTTTATATTCACCACAATCGAAAAGAAATTTGTTGAGTTTTAATGATATATATTCCCATGGGTATGATACTCAAACAATGAATGAAGGGAATGAGAAATATATGTGTCTTACCACATATAAATCAGGAAAGAAATATGTGATTGAAAAACTACCAATGCTCCCTACTGGATTGCATTATACACATATACGTCCCATTGAATCAAACATGGTAATTGATAATTCTTCAATATTAACCAATTGGCATGATCGATTAGGACATCCTGGTTCAACAATGATGCGAAGAATTATAGAAAATACACATGGTCACCCGTTGAAAGACCAGAAGATCTTTCAGAATAATAAGTTTCAATGTAAAGCATGTTCTCTTGGAAAACTTATTATAAGACCATCACCACCCAAAATCCAAACTGAATCACCAATGTTTCTTGAACGTATTCAGGGTGATATTTGTGGACCAATCCATCCACCATGTGGACCATTCAGATACTTTATGGTATTGATTGATGCCTCCAGCAGATGGTCACATGTATGTTTATTGTCAACTCGAAATGTTGCATTTGCAAGATTACTTGCTCAAATAATAAAATTGAGGAATCAATTTCCCGATTATACAATCAAGAAAATTAGACTTGATAATGCTGGTGAATTTACTTCCCAGACTTTCAATGATTATTGTATGTCTATGGGAATCATTGTTGAGCATCCTGTTGCTCATGTACATACTCAAAATGGATTGGCTGAATCATTGATTAAACGTCTGCAAATGATTGCTAGACCAATGATTATGAAAACAAAGCTCCCTATTTCTATATGGGGACATGCAATTTTACATGCTGCTTCATTAATTCGCATCAGACCAAGTGCATATCATAAATACTCCCCATTGCAGCTTGCATTTGGTAAAGAACCTGTGAGGCCCTTAGCTCTTAATCGTTATTACAACACAATTTGATTAAGGTTCATTAATCACAGCGGAAAACGAGTTTAAATTTTTCTTTACAATGAGCCCAAAACATATTATTTGAATACTAAAAATAGTATTCCATCTCATATCATAAAACATGCCCACACATAATCAAAACCAATCATATACAAACAACTCATATCCTCGGGACATGCCCCGGTACATAGATACATACATATACTGGGAACAAACATAAAACCTCAGTTCAAACTGTGACTCCCTCTAGAAGTACCATCTCCGGTCTCCTGATATCCTGGATTTTCTGTCATTGTCCACATACAAAGACGACAACAGCCCCATCTGGGTGAGCAAAGCTCAGTCTGAAGCAACCACAATATATACCACAAATATCTAAACAAAGGTATATTATATGCAATGCATGTATGTCGTGGAGGTATCAGGTCAAATGCCCATCCACTGAGCACATGTCAGAATCAAACGAATCGCTATCAAATCAATGCTCGAGCTGGCACACCGGCCTAAATCAGGGATAATCGTATGATAGCGTCGACAAAGCGCCATCAAATCTCAAATCTCAATCAAATCAGCAGGGCCACTAATGTCTATGCTTTAAGGGCCACATAATGCCAAACATAGCATCGTGTTCACAAACCCCAGAATCAAATCAAATCATATCAGGGTATCCAAGGATCATAGCTCAACGTGCATGTCATGTATGCCAAATCAACTCAACACACAAGGCATATAGACATGTAATCTCAATCCAATCAATCAAATATATATCATATAATACAGATACCTGTCGTATGTTACCCGGTCGCAACATACCTCAATTCTTCGTTTCCAATTGATGTAGCTTGGAGATTTCGGTATAATAATCTATCTACATCAATAACATATTCATTTCAATCAATAACATCATTCAAAATCAATAATATAAGTTTCAAGTATCTTTTGAAACTTTGAAATTTCATATCAAATTGGAATCATAATATAATTCAATTCCGACTTCGAATACGAGTTTCTTGTCGGTTATTCTATCGCATATATTGAAATCAACTTCAAATACATGATATTCCAGCACTTTAATATTTAGAGCTGCTGAAACCAAAAGAATCTTACCTAAAAAGGAAACTCTCGACGCGAGGATTCCGAATATATAATTTGTTCCAAGTTTGGACAACGTTTCGGGGTGATTTCGTACAAAAGAAATCAATTTCCTCTCATTTCTCTCGAAACCTCCAAGGGATATGCTGCAAAATTCATGCTGATCTTCCTTAAAACGTGTGCAGCAGAGGTGTGGGCGCATATGCGCGGGTGCACAGTTCTGCGAGGGTGCGCGTCTTTCTCTATCCGAAACGCTATTTTAGGTTCCGAATTTGCAAAAGTGGTCAACATGAAAGTTGTAGCTCTATGTCTTGGATTTCATTTGCCACCAACCTCACTCAATTTGGATATCGTATGCGAGAGTTATGCTCATTCCCCCAAAATATGTCATTGCAGGAACTGCAACGCACATGATACACTTCGGGGTGATTTTGCCCATATTTCCAAATGGATTTAGACAAAACTCAAAACATGAAAATTTTAGTACTATGTCTTAGATTTCCAATGAAATTAACCTCATGTCATTTGGACCAATACTCAGGTAATTATGCTAAAAACCGTAACATGTGTCATTTTTCTGTTGCGGTTCATCACACGTTTCAAACACAAATCAATTTCTAATACAATCTTTCATCCTCTCCATCTATTTTCTCACTCTCATTGTCATGATATACATCATATACATAATCACATGACAATTTCATGCATTATCGATAATCAACATAAGATTTACGATAATACGATACACGGTCCTTACAAAACCAGACATTTCTCATCTGAGAATTTTTGGATGTATGGTGTATGTGCCTATTGCACCACCTCAACGAAAGAAAATGGGACCTCAAAGAAAGACTGGTATTTATATCAGTTATGATATTCCATCAATCATTCGATATTTTGAACCTCAGACAGGCGACGTGTTCACAGCACGTTTTGCTGATTGTCATTTTAATGAGGAAATCTACCCAATGTTAGGGGGAGACAAGAAACATACCGAAAAAGAAATTACATGGTATGTATCATCATTGTTACATCTGGATCCAAGAACACAACAATATGAAAAAGATGTACACCAAATTGTGCACTTGCAAAGAATAGCAAATCAAATACCAGATGCATTTACAGATACAAAAAGGGTAACTAAATCATATATACATGCTGTAAATGCTCCTGCTCGAANAAAATCTCTATGAATTATATTAATACTGGAAAATATGGAACCGAAGAGATATAGAAGAAATTGATGATATATTTTCTTATAATGTGGCAATCGACATCATAAATGATAATGAAGATCATGAACCAAAATCTTTTGGTGAATGTAAAAATCAACAGGATTGGATAAAATGGAAAGATGTCATCCAGGTTGAATTGGATTCGCTAAATAAACGTAATGTTTTTGGACCTATAGTCCTTACACCTGAAGGTGTAAAACTTGTTGGATACAATGGGTTTTTATTCGAAAGCGAAATGAGAAAAATGAAATAGTAAGATATAAAGCTCGACTTGTTGCACAAGGTTTTTCTCAAAGGCCTGGAATTGATTATGAAGAAACGTATTCTCCCATGATGGATGCAATTACTTTTCGGTATTTGATTAGCTTGACAGTATCTGAAAATTTAGAAATGCGTCTTATGGATGTTGTTACAGCTTACTTATATGGATCACTTGAAAGTAATATATATATGAAAATCCCTGAAGGATTTAAGATGCCTGAAGCACAAAGTTCAAAACCCAGAGAATGTTATTCTGTGAAATTACAAAGATCATTATATGGGTTAAATCAATCTGGCCGAATGTGGTATAATCGGCTAAGTGATCATTTGATGAAAAAGGGATATGTAAATAATTCAATATGCTCTTGTGTTTTCATTAAGAAAACAACATCCGGATGCGTAATTATTGCTGTATATGTTGATGGTTTAAACATCATTGGAACGAATAATGAAATTCATGAAGTTGTGTCATACTTGAAGGAAGAATTTGAAATGAAGGATCTTGGAAAAACCAAGTATTGTCTGGGTTTACAAATTGAACAAAAAGAATGTGGAATATTTGTTCACCAGAAAAATTATACAGAAAAGATCCTTAAACGTTTTAATATGGATAAATCAAATCCTTTAAGTACTCCAATGGTTGTTAGATCATTAAACATAGAAAA